>NC_136695.1:15104661-15364414 GCF_947650265.1 Symphodus melops | reverse complement strand
TTATCAAAACTATGAAATGGGAACAATGTTTTTTCTGAAGTATATATGGTACAGTGTGGGAAAATGTTTTTTTTTGTGAGTAGGCAGCCTGTATTACATTATGCTGAAATGTAACATGGAAATCCATTGACATTCTGCAGACCATAAGAGTTTAACTTTTTTTATCCCTTAAAGTTTGCTAAGTGGCCTTTTTGACTGTATACAGTACATATCAATGTATTTTTGCATATTCTCTTAGCTTACAGTACATATATTCCCCTAAGCAACATGGATTTGTACTAAGTCTTATATAAAATTATTTTTTGGCTATCTTCAAATATGTTACACTGCATGCATGGTAAAAATGATCAAGACATTATGAACACAACAATATTAAGTACAAATAAAAACGTGCATTAGAGTAAAGACGGTGGGACATTTCATCGAGAGTTTCAAGAAGTGAAACTCACAAGTCCAGAATCAAGAAAAAAAGAGACAGCCACTGTACACACACAAACTGTGCACAAAAGACAACCACAGCAGATGACAGCATTTTCAGCCAACATCTTCAAGGACAAATGGAATAGTGCTGGCAGCCGCAGAGCACCTGAGGGCAGCCAGCAGAATCACTCTCCACCACCAAACAACATATATTTGTCATTTAGCCCCTTGGCAATTCTGCCCCCTCGAGACATTTGGAATGCCTCATCAAATGATGCCGATGTTTCCCTTTCGCTGGTTTTTGTGTTGTGTGCCCAAAAAGCTGCAAGGCACATTCATCTCTGGAATAAACCCAATCCCATTCTTTCTTCCTCCCCCTTGTGGGTAAGTTGAGAGGGCCCGCTGATGTGGGTTGTTGAGAGGCCCGCTGATGTGGGTTATTTGTCCCCTCATGCTGAACACATGGAGTAAGTGTATTTGGGTTGATGTTGCAGTATACTATACTCTATTGCAGCAGACTGTAAGGCTTGAAACATCCAAACAAGAAAGTTGTGTGTTCACCGCTTTTGTTTAGGCTTCAAGAGCTCAAAATTTGGACTGTTAAATGTCGAGCTCATACAGTGCTTTTCTAGTCTTCTCCTTTTGCAGCGCATGTAACACCTACCCATTCACACACTGATGGCATAATGTTGCAATGTAGCGAGATCATCAGAAGCGACTAATCCCATTCATATGCCGCAGAGGAATCAGCGGGAGCAATTCAGGGATAAGTGACTTGCCCGTGGACACATCGGACAAGTTGCTGGGGATCGTACCCCAGACCCTTTGATTGAGAGACGACAACTCTACCAGGGACTATGTTCGATCCTCAAGACTTTTGTTAAAGCGTCATGGTTACCAATATCAAATGCTATTCAGAATGCAAATGTTGTATGCTTACAAGATACACTCAGTGTCAGTGTCATGACAGATTCCAGAAACCCAAACACACGATTCAGGAGATGAAAGGCAGTTTCAAAGTCCATTTATTACAAGCTGGGTCGGTGCGCAAAAATCCAAAAACTCCAAGCAGAGGTATCCAAAACGAAAGGCTAAAGGTTAAGTCACTGATGGGTTGAATAATATAAATGTCCCTAAAGCTGAATCTATCAACAGACTGGATAATATTAACGCAGCATATCACGGCCGTGGTTCTGATCTAACAGACAACACTGAGACTCTGTGCAGGCTGAAAGATAGACAATTTAATGATCAGTGTGGAGCCATTATATACAGTACAACAGGTGTCATGAATTCCTTCCCACTTTGGATATTTCTATACATGTTCTGGAGAATCACATCACCTTTACTCTTTCAATGTCAAACCTCTTTTTGAAGAACAATCCCTCATTCTACTGTCAACTGAGGCCATCTTCAAATATGGTCATAGCTTCTCAGAATAAATCGTAGTCTGCTAACAGCAAAGTCACCTCTACAAAGTGTAACCAAACTGAATGAATGCTCAGAAATTTGTACTATCAGTCACAATACAAAACAGGCCAGATCAGAAGGCTATTAGAAAAGGCTCCTTGAAATGCTGGGACACAAGGTACGAGACAAACTGGCACAAAGGGAGGGATGCATATAGACTTTATACTGGAGGGAGGTGGAGACAACAGGACATAGGTGAGACACATCAGGTAATCAGCTGCGTGGGAGAAACTGAAGGGAAGGGCATGAAGGATCAGTCCTAAATCGAGACAAGGGTAAGTAACCGAAGTAAAACACAAACACAAGACATGAAACATGAAGAAAATAAAATAAAATGTGCCAGAGTTAACCCAGAGTTGTGACACTCAGGCGGTGATTGGTATACTAGCTTAAGCATGTTAGCAGCGTCATTGTTAGCATGTTAGCGAACTGGTGATTGCTCTTATCTCAGAGTATTAATTATAGAGTCAGTTTCTTGGCTGTGAATTCTTTGTCTTTTTAGGATTTCATCGTTCTTTGCAGCCATAAAACCATACATTATAATTGTGTCAAGTATTCAGCAAGGGGCTAATAACATATTGAAACACCAGATGCCAGTATGAATAAAAGGTTAGACTTTGTACACTCAGACTTTGTAGTTTATACTTTGTATACGGCATACAACTTCAACAAGTGTTGGAGAAGCTGAACTAGGAAATAGCATAACCTTAAAAAATGTTTGGTGAGGCAATGTTTTTATAAGCCACGCGAGTGCTAATCCAAAACATTAGGGTTAAAATACTTCGATCTATACCAGACAGATGCACAATTGTAATGGAAAGGAATGTTCATTATCAACCCATTTAAAGTTAGAAATACCCATTCTACACGCTGCAGCTCTGTGCAGGCAGCTCGTTATGAAGAATGGAAAGGTACTGAACATCAATAGCATGCATGACTTCTTTTATGAGCCTTGCACACAGTTAAATTGGTGACATTTGGCCTTTAATGGGCTAGCTGAAAACTCATATCCCTTCTAACTACTGAATGAGGACTTCTAATGAACACCCAACCAGCTAAGAGAGTCAGTGGCCAGTAGTCACTGAACTGAGAAACCAGGAAAGGCAATTATCAAGGTTCCCCAACAGCACTGATCGAGGATTGCTGCCCAGAGCAATGTTTCTAACCTTGGTTTTAGAGCCCTAGTTTTACTGCTGCAGCCTCGCAGCAGTTTTCATTATTAAACAAATGCCATAACACTCTTTCCAGGGACAGATTTTCCTAAATGTGATCGTTCAAAGCATAAATTCAGATATAAGGACTTAACACACAAAAAACAACCAAATGGATTTCCTTTTTTTGGGGGGTTTTAAGTGACATGCAGGCAGTTTTGAGTCTTTAATCAAAAATCTTAATTGACCAAACATCCAGATCAGCTCCTTCATGATCGTCTGAAAAGCCACAGGACCAAGGCCCTGACCCAGCTGGCTGTAAACTTGCTGATGGAGAATATAAACGACGTGTTTTATACTTCAGCATCACTTTTCATGCCTTCATTTTTAGCACGAGACTGTGCTATTGATCTACGAGTGAGGTGATTGGACACTGCGATTAATGACCTCAGATGAAAGAAGTATTCCTCGGAGGTCCATTCCCTGAAATGCCACTAGATTACCCTCACCTTCCACCAGAGCTCCATCATTGGAGTGAGTGATACAGGAGGGCAGGAGGACAGAACAAATGATAGCCTCTAAGTCACAAGAGAGCTGTGTAAGTGTAGAGGTAAGGTAATTTTTGTAAAGAGCAAAGACTCCATCGCTCTCTTTCTGTCATTTATTCATTCCCTCATTCTCCCTTTTCCTCCTCTTCCTGTCCCGTCCCCTCACTCCCTCACTGCACTCGCCCCTCCCTTTGCTCCAGCTCAAGTCCTCAATTATTTTCAGACTGCCAGGCAAGGCACTGCGGGGGCACAGGGGACCATTTGGACTTAGTACATTAAAGAATTCATGATTTGAAACCACCATAGCCCACCCTGACGACTCTATGATATGACTTTTCACTGCCTGAAGCTCCTTCCCTCTTCCCCCTTTTTCCACCAGACTGGTTTTCATTCCCCCTGACGGCTGACATTGATCTATCCTTGAGTCTTTTAGCTGCAGGACTCCCATACCTTAAACTTCTGACTCCTGACCATTAAAAGAAACAGAGTGGCCGATATTTATGAATCTGTCCGTAATGATTTCCCTGTCTGTTTCTTGTGTCGCCTTCTGTAAATTGGCCTGTTGGTATCAGGGACATTCAGCGACAGACATGACAGCAGACAGCTGAGAAAGAGATGAAATGTCTTAGTGTAACACATAAGATCAATCTGTGTAGAAAGTGGGTTTTTTGTAAAAGGAAAATGGGACAAGGACACAACATGAAGTAAAGTTTCTTGAACTTAAAAAAAAAAAAAAATCTTCAAATGAAACAAAAATGATGATCAGATTTTTTTTAATTTAATGTGCAGCATAATGAAATGGCTACTGTTTTTGTAACCAAAAAAAAAGAAAAGAAAAGAAAAGACTGCTTCCTACCGGTGCAACCAATTTATCAGTATAAAATGCTGAGACATACGCTGTCATGACTTCAAGTGCTGCCTTTGCATGCGACCTGACGTCACTGAAAATTCTCCCCAACTCCTTGTGTATTGTATGTGGCTGCTTTACTGTGCAAAACCTGATGGGATACATTATGAAATGGACCAGACTGGGTGATCAACTTTGTAATAGCTTTTTACCCAGATGAGGTTAAAAATCACGCACTTGAAGAAAACTGTATTATAGAATCGAGTAAATAAACCTGCAAAGATGGGTAGTACGACTCCATGCAAATTGGTCACAAATTGTGGGTCCATGCTTTATGTTGTTTTATGCTTTATCGTTGTTGCTGTATAGGCCGACAGCTCAACTACCATTCATTTACTATATAGGTAGCAGGATTGCAAACTCAACAGTCTTAAACATAATGGTGTCAGAAAGAGCTGCACAAAAACTCCATATTGTAGACTTTACTGAACTCAATGCAAATCACTGTGTAGTAAGACAGTAAACATTTTTCATCCTATGAGAGACCCTAAACAGACTGTATGGTTATAGCACCAACCTTTTGAAGTTTTAAATTAAATTGAGTAAATTAAATCTTTAGGAATAGTGGTTGGTTTTATGAATTCAACACACTGATGTGTTTGCAGATAATACGAAAAGAAAACACTAGTGTCTCTATCACAGCTAAAACTGAATGGATAAGAAATGTGGTTCAGGGACACGATTCAGGCTGATATTCTATTTATTAGCAAAATGATTATAAACTGCCTCCACAATTACAAACACTTTGTGATTTGACTGATTTTATATGACACTAGTGTTATCAATAAACAGTAAGTGCAAAATGATACGCAAGAGCTCTGCATCCTTGTCTGCACCTGTTAGCACTTCATAGGAGAGGATGACATCACCAGTTTCTACCTCCCAACAACACCAGAGTTCATTTTCAGTGGCAGAGTGAAGACACTGTCGACGTCTGCTGTTACTACGCTGCCCACAGCAGCCTCATTCATAAATTTCCTTCAGTTGCTTGTGCAAAAGAAGACAACGGACATAACCGAGACTAGAGATAGTGTCAGGATCCAGAACTACTTGTGATTATAATGTGCTTGAAAAGGGGAGGAAAAAAAAATAAATCTGGGCCCTGCTGTGCTGTGTTTTCAATTTACCGAATAACATTTCAAATGCTAACTTGTGCGCACTAAAATTCTGACTTGACAAAGATGAGGAAAACTCTCGCTCAATCTGAAATGCGTCATCACTACATAAAATCATGGTTTTCATTCTCTCTAATTTGTTAATTGTTTTGACATTTCATTATGTTTGCATGCCAACACTATATAAATGCCAGGATGTTTAAAAGCTTTTAGACAGCCACTCATTCAACCTCTACCTTTTCATTCAAGGCCTACTGTGCATCTAATTTTGAATGTTTTTTTTGGGGGGGAGAAACAACCTGCTTTTCTATGAATTCAGTAGGAGACAGGGTTTTAGCAATGTGATGGGAACATACTGCCATCTCCTGGCCTGGATAGGTTCTGCTCCTGAATAGAAATTGTCTGGCTGTCTGAGACATCTGGCAGCAGACGTATAATGTTGCTCAATCCCTTGAGACTTCAGTCTTCTCTTTCCTCTTCTCCTGGCCAGCCTGCTGTTTCTATTCTCTTCTGTGTGTGTTTGTCTATAGCGGCAAGACTGAGGCAAAGAGAGCAGGGAAAAAAAGTGAGAAAGAGAGATCATATCTGCAGCACGTTCCTAGTAAAGATAAAAAGAAGCCTTTACATTGGTTTCCAGGGACAATATTCCGTTCCTTGGCTATACAACACCCGACACCAAGCGAGCCCTCCTCACTGTGGGCGGCATGCTATTCTCAGTGTGAGTTCCCTAATGGCTATAATGGAGGACAAGACCATTTATTATTGCCGAGGGTTGAGGTATGTATACGGCTACAATTAAGGAGAAAAACATCCTGGCGCTTGTAAAGGGCAGTAATGTGACTCGGGGAGTGATGGATGCTGGGGGAATGAGTCGTAGGCCAGTGGGAGTATCTTATTATCTGAGGCGGGTTGGGGATCCGTCATTGAGGTAAATTAGAGAAGGAGGAGAGAAGGGATGATGAAGGGGAAAGAGAAAAAAAATGAAGGAGAAAGAGAAAATGAAGAGAGGTATCTTGACATTGCGGAGAACTGCAGAGAAAGTAGGAGATGCTCAGAAGATGGTTTACTCTAACAGCTCATCGCATAGAAACAGCAGCCAAGACATTGGGGACTACACCTATTTAAAGCACATATCTTCATTTATTTAAGATGATTTCAAATAAACTACAATGGAGCTGAAAAATATTTCCCTTTTTGCTTTAACTAGACTTCCCCTTGGAGTTATATCACAGTTGAAGTCAATGAATCATTTCAGATGGCTTACAATGTCTTACCTGTGTATTCTAAGTGTTTGCACAGTGTGTTTATGTTTATCTGCGTCTATGTTCAATAATCATACAAAATGATACAGTTTCCTGTTACTACTGTTTCTCTACATGCATCCACATTCTTTGTAGCATTTCAGGGAAATGATGGTGCCACTGCATCCACTTGTCATTAGTGTATTCAACACATACTTGTATGCATGTACAGAACATGACTGCATACCCTTTTTTAATCAGTAGCTATCTATTTGAATCACTGTATTTGGCTGCATCCACGATCACTGGTTTACCCTGGGGACTCAGTCAGACAGACGGTATGGGTGGTCAGTAGCAAGCAAATCTCAATTACACTGACAGGTGACAGTGAACAGAATAAATTATCATTATGTCTGCAGAGTAGAGCCAAACACATTAAAGGCTGTTTGTGTATATGTTATTGCTGGGAGGCCTGAACACGTATGTCCTCTTTTGGGACAATCAGCCATATGTATGAATTCATTGTGTGGGGCAGCAAATGCCAATGAGCTGCCTAATAGCGCCATTAGGCTCTGACAAATGAAAACACTAACTTACACCAAAATGGAGATCCATTGGTTTCATTGCAGTTGGTTTCTTAGCCATCACTCAGGGGTCAATCTTATGATTATGTATGCCTGGGACATTCTGAACCGCCATTGTAATGGAACATTTATGTCCATGTATCACAGTTATTCAGGTTATGCAAGAGGTGAAACTGTAGAATGAAATGTGGGTGGATTTTATTATCTTTGGTGATTGGTAATGTGCAGCCTTAATACGGAACAAGTTCTGATCAAATCAGGCAATCAGGGGAGGTTAACCGTGCTGAATTTGGTTTTCAAATACTAATATCTTATTAAGTTATAGCGGCTGTAATGTTATATAGCCTAACTTAAACAGGCTACTGATTCACAACCATTTTGCAAGTTGGGCTAATTTATGCATCACCAATGTGACATACTGCTCCATGATATACAATTACAAATTTCTAATGAGTGCACAAGTTATCATGTCTTATGTAAGTGATTATTGTATTTAAAGGAAATACCTGTTTCTGGCGGTCCACTATTTATATCCGACACATTTTCGTAACACCTGAGTACAATTTGAAACCTTGAAGCAGTAGTCTGCATGAAAATGAAATGTAGAAACTCAAAAAAAAAAGTAATTGGTATTTTTAAGCGCATGGAAGCGAGGCGTCTAAGAAATATCCCATTTAAACCACTCTGATATGCTGTTTAGACACCATGCAAGGTATTTCCGCCTCATCCTTATCTGGATAATCCAAAATTCCAAAAAGTGGGAATAAAATGTCACAGTCCTGTATCTCATGTACATACCCGTGACATTTCTTGAGCATGGGGTATAAACTTTGTTTATCCCTGTATCTTTGTGTGTTGTGCATCTGTGTATCCATGCATTTTGTGTGTCGCTGTGTTTAATCTGACGTGTTTATTGCCTGTATGTCTGTTGTGTCTATGTTTGCAGGTGTTAAACAGAAAATTTACTTTCCAGCAGATGTCCTTGATTTGCAGTGTCAGTGATGTGCAATGAGAGACAGACCAGTTTATTGCAAAAATAGATAATCCCCAGCCTCGTGGTGGATGCAATGTGATAAGGGTTTTATTGTCGTATGAATGTGCCTTCATTGATATCATCATCTGCCAAATACAGAGAGGCAGAGTGGAAAGAGAAGAAAACAAAACAGGCGAGGAATAGATCGACAGAGTCTCGAAAAAGACAACTTAAGACAATTAGTCACAAAATGAGGCAGAATGAGCATGGGGCAGGAATAAAAAGCCATTCAGTTACACAGACAGAAGGAATGACAAAGACAGTCAGACAGCAGGAGCAGGAGATAGAAAGAGGCAGATGGGGGACATTAAGTCAAAGTTAAGTAACCATCGTCTGCTTCTTTATCTCACCCAGATATGCTAATCCAGTGAGCCTCTGCTGATATGAGTTTAACAGCCTGGCTGGTGTGTGTATATGTGTGTACTTGAGAGTGAGAAAAAGACCCAGTCGTCCCTTTTCATCATGCTTCCAGTTACACAAGCTCTGCCTCGCCAGTACCGGATGACATAGTTATAATCTCATTGCAATGGAAAAGTATATAAATTACCTCTAAGGCACTCAACAAAATCTGACTGTGTGTATGTGCATGTGTGTGTGTGTGTGTGTGTGTGTGTGTGTGTGTGTGTGTGTGTGTAGGTGTGTGTGTGTGTGTGTGTGTGTAGGTGTGTGTGTGTGTGTGTGTGTGTGTGTGTGTGTGTGTGTGGAATACCTGGAGGCCGGGATTATTCTAAATTGATCTTAAAAATAATATATAAATACATAGTTTGTAAATACACATGAAAAGCTGGAGGGCAAGGTCATTTGTGGGTGCCTGGTCGTGTCAGATTGTATCTAATCAAACAAGTCCAATCGATTAGTTTGTATTCTTTTACGTCATGGCCATGAAACTCACAAAAGCAATAGGTCTGATCTAAAGCCTGTTCCTTCCGGCTTCTTCTTCTTTCAAAAAAATTGTTGTGTCATGATTAGTAGTGCAGGAAAGTAGGGCCCAAGTGAAGACAAGTTCAATTGTACTGTAAATAGAAATACATTCAGATTGGTAGATGTGCAGCCCTTTTACTAATGCCACATAAATGATTTGTGAAGACTCATTACTGATTGAACCATTTTTCAGGTTGCCTAATTGCTATCATGGAGTTCTCCATTAAAGGCAGGGTAGGTCATTGTCTAAGATTTTGGTTAAAATTGTCTTTAGGTCCGAACGGAAATTAATAATTCATGTGCTCTAAAAAAAGAAACGGGTAAGAGTGGGAGAAGACTGCGGAGGGAATGCTACTTTTAAAATCATGCTCGTATTCGAAAATGACCAATCCTGCCTTTAAGTGTTCTTAATGTTGAAAGAACAAAAACTGTCTTTGACCCAAATATTATACACAATTTTGGGTAAAACTTCCTGACAGGGTCCCCCACATATCACAACTCTTGGATCAGACAACCCATATACACTGTAATTTCATACCACATGTTATGAGTTTATCTACCATACTTGTGACCAATCAATTTGACATGCGTTGTGCTATCTCTGTGAATTGACCTAGTAACACAATTAGATAATAATCCAACAGATAGTTTTCATGTAAGGACAAGTCCATGCTGAGAAAAAAAAAATGTGTTCGCATGTACAGTGTGACTGATCAGCTGCTACATGACATCCGCACGTCTGATTCAAATAGAATGAATGTTTCATTTTCATTGACATGTTCATGGGACTTTGACATGCTGTGCTTAGATTTATCCAATCATATTGCTTGCCCCATAACGATGATCATTTTACATATAAACTCATGTGCCTTGCCGCATGCAGAAAAATCCACGACACATCTGCAGGAACAGACATGCATTTTCACTAACATGCACACACTCCCTCATACACACCAAAGATCTCCGAAACCCCTTGCTGGTAAAGTGACTATTTCAAGCCCTGATGGCTGAAGTGAATAATGCTCGATTAACTCCCTCTCTCCTTTTCTCGACAATTCTCTCCATTTTTCTATCACCTTCTGTTTATTTCCTTTCTTGGCAGTCTCTTCTCTCTCTCTCCCTCTCTCTTTTCCTCTTCACCCCCACCTTTCTATCCATCTAACTCTCCTTCTCAGTCCTCTCCCTCCCTCTAATATCTCCCCTGCAGCCATTTTCGGGGCTCTACGGGGAAGGAAGCAATCTTAGATTTATTTTACCTCCAATTTCCAATTTGAGAGACCCCTGCTGCTGGAGGCGAATCTTCAGAGGGGCCTTATGTGAGTCATCCTGTTAAATTAAAGTCTGTAAAAAATGGCGAAAAGATTTCCACGACTCCACATGTTTATAGAGTGACAAGAGCAAGAACACCATCCATTTTCTGTACACAGAGCCGTATGCAACACTTCCCATTATGATTTTCAGGGCTTTGATTTTTGGAGCTATTCCCGTGGATGTCACTTATGACATGAGAGGTGAAATAACTCAACAAAGCTAAACCAAAAGTGAGACAAAAACTGGAGTGAGAGCCTAGAGCTAAAAAAAAAAAAAAAAAGTAATGAAAAACCCCCAGACTTCAGTCGTAACTTAACACAGCTCATGTGACAAGTAAATCCATTAAATAGAACTGTGGCAATAAACTATGTTTACTTTCTCTTCTTTGTATTTGTATGTTGACATGCTTGTTAAAGGCTTTTTGTTTGAAATTAGTTGTTGCATAGCGAGTGTGCAACGTACAAGTAGAAGTATATGTAGAAGTATATTGTCAGTCGTTGCCATTAACAAAAACCTTCAACAGTAACAGCGAGGATCATTCAGAATGCAAGAAAAGCTCTCGTAGTCTCCCAGTTACTGCTAATCTGACCCCCCTGAAAAATAAAACCACATTTATTCCTCCCATGCCCTTTGATTGTCCATTACCAATGAAAAGAATAAAGTTTGCCTCGTCGTGTCCATATGTCCATTCTCAAATCCTCACACAAAAGAGCCACACACTCAATTTTTTTTTTTTTTGCTCTTGATCTTGCAGAAACGCAAACTGTCTCACTCTCTTCCCTTACATACACACACACACACACACACACACACACACACGCACACAGTACTCACTCAGCACACACTCCTCTATTCACAGTATAAAGCCTGGAGACAGGTGTTGGATTAGCTTTCTGCTAGAAAAGAGCTCAGTGCCTTTGATAGAAGTTGAGCTGGCCTGGAGAGCAGAGAGGCAGGTGCACCACGAGAAGAAGGGAGGGGAGACAGGCATGTAGTCTGTGTGTGTGTGTGTGTGTGTGTGTGTGTGTGTGTGTGTGTGTGTGTGTGTGTGTGTGTGTGTGTGTGTGTGTGTGTGTGTGTGTGTGTGTGTGTCAGAGGATGCAGCCCAGTCATCCCATCTATTGAGAGGAGTAGAGGGGGTTTTGGCAGAGCCAGCTTCTGTAATTGGAGAGCTTGGCGCGGCCAGAAGTGAAGCGTGGTTGGCTGTTGCCACGTGGTGACAGTAGCTTGCCAGACAGCCTGTCTATACACATGTAAACACACACTTTGGTGCACACAAATACACACTCAGGCAATCCTTTCAAGTTTTGAGTGTCTGCGTTAACCAACATTTGATTGTCAATTGAAGATAATTCTAGTCCTGTCATTTCTGCAAACTAAAATGTAATTTCTAATCTCATATCTAAAATCAAAACAATATCTTTTATCATAAATATGAACGCACAGGCTATTTCAACCACAAAAAAAGGGGAATTCTTGCACCACATACTAAAATGCTATACAAACACAAACACTAGCTTCCAGCCTGTAACCAAGGTAACTGAAGGAGCAAAGGAGGCCTCTTCCAGATGCTTTTGTTCTTAAGGACATCCCTCTGAGAGTGTCTGCCCTATCACCATAGGACTGCCTGTCTCCCTCTCACACATAGAGAGAGAGACAGACAGAGAGACATGCACCTCTAATCCTCCAATTTGATGCTTTTTTCATTTAAATGTCCAATTACAGAGAGAGGGAAAAAGAAAGGGGTAGAGAACCGAAGCAGAGGGGGTCGAGGAGGAGAGGAAACTGAACGGCAGATGGAAATTGCGGAATACAAAAACACACAAAAAAAAAAAAGAGCAAAAGATGGGAGAGCAACTGAAGTGTGTGCCATGTTAAAGTCCAGCTGGAATTCACACTTGCCCTGAACACTGTGAGGCAGGTGCAAGGTGGCATGTAGCAGGTTCAGAGGAACTTTAATATCAAGAAAGTAACATGCTTTAGACAGGGGGTTGTTTAGAAGCCCAAAGTGGGTCCTTAACGCTAGGACTGTTTGCACTGGGAAAAAAAAACAAACAAAAAAAAAAAACAAGAAGTAGCACAAAAGACAATTAACCTGGATGATCAGACTGGCCATGAATACTGCGAGAATCATGGACTACAGATTAATCTTGGTTTCCTAGTTCTCATAATGTGGATCTGTAGACCAAGATAGCCAGATTGTCAGATTTTTTGACGATTAGACTAAACTCCCTCGAAACCCAAGTGTAAAAAAAAACAGACTCAAGTTAAAACTGCATCAACATACTTGATTTAAAGGGATACTTCGCCCATTTGCATGAAGCTTTGTATCATTAGAAACATGGTAGCAGTGTTGAATGGTTGTGAGTCCAGCCCTCATTTTGCCCTGAGACGAGAAAAATGTGTTTTTCTTTGCCTGGAAGTTTTCTTCATGTGATGCAATATGACGCTTCCCTTCCCTTTAAGAAAGCAAACCAGAACCATGAAAGAAAACTTTTTCTTCATGGTTATTTTAAATGCCTCTTTACTTTACAAGGACCACTCAACAACAACATGTGTCTCAGATACTGAATGATAGATGATACTAATGTTAAGATAACAATCATCATGCAAGAGGATGTTGCCAGTTCGGCTTGTCTAAGAGGATGGACTGATATGTGACGCATGGGGCCGGGTAGAGGCAGACTCTGGATGGGGGGGTTCCATCTCAGGCGTAATTCTGAGCTGATCCTGGATGAGAGGAAAGGAGGATGGGTTGAAAATTGTAAACAATCAGAGTGGAGTGGGGTCGCTATAAGTAAGCTAGTCAGGTGATTGAAAGTGTGGTTAAGGTGTGATCCTGCTCCTGAAAGTAAAGTTATTCTTTTTTAATTTACTGCTGTCACAAGGTAATTGTCAGATGAAGTGATTAACAGCAGGCTGCAGAAAATGCCTGTTTACCTCTACTGTACATTGAAGACATTCACAGAGCGAAATTTAATGACTGTAAAGCAAGAGGATATTTTTGCATCAGAAAACATGATTTAAATATGTCCACTTTTATGATCAGCAAAGAAATAGAACATACTACTTTGTTTTTAGACAGTGACATTGTCAACACATAAAGGTTCTCGAGGTGTTCACAATGCCACTGCCTCTTTTACAGGAGATTTAATGTGGAAACGAACATCCAATGTATAGTATATGTTGCTTCTCCCGTGCATGAAAGAATGTATTGTAATTTTAGTCCACACAGTTGCTCCGGTCAGCGAGAAAACAAGGATACACAGTTCAGTCCTTTTCAGGTTTTGATAGGCCACAGCATAACACCATTGGCAAAGGATTCAGCAGCCCCATTGATATGAATGATGATAATGTGACGATGATGATGTAATAAGAGAATGCAAACAGTATCATCAGTATGGATAGAAAAGTGATCTACAACGTCCAAACAGTCTTGAGAAATGGCAATGACCAGTTTAATATAGTTAGTTTTGTAATAGGTTTGAAGGTTTCATTTTACTGAGATTTTTGTGGATGCTTTATGAATCTGTCAACATTTGTATCTCAATTTAAAGCTTCCTCAAAAGATTGTTTTATCTGTCTGTCTGTCTGTCTGTCCGTCTGTCTGTGTATGGGTGTCTTTGTGTGTATGGGTGTCTGTGTCTGAGTGAGTGAGTCGTTGGAGTGTGATCCAGCAAGATTAATTGGTGTTAAGTGTGTGTCTCATAAGTGATGTTGTGCCTGAAGAGCAAAACAGGGACGATTACAGCTAAGACTCATACATCAACCCCCATAGAACCGTGACTGATGACCACTCAGAGAAAATGTTTGAACGAGGACAATTAAAATATGGGGGAAGCTGAGGATCACCGTAGGAGCACCAGGCTGTAGCCGCAGAAACTCTGTGTGTGTGGGTTGTTTTTCCCCCCGCGTGTGCTGAGCCTGCAGGTGAATGGTTGTCATCAAGCTTAAATAAATCACTGGCCATTGTTTATGAATGATACATTACTGTGATGGATATCCATACACTTTACAATACATTCTCTTTTTTTGCGAAAAATTAGTCAATTAAAAGTTATTCCGTTGTTTTCTACTCCATACAGTAACATTGAGCCAAGACAATTTTGTTAAAAAAAAGGTATGTTTAATTTGAACTGTGAAATATTTTTATACTGTTTGATTTGACACGTCTAAAAAAAAACACACAGGAAACTCTCAATATAACAGTACATTTTGCCCACAAAGCTCCACCTTTTTCTTGACTGATTGCTTCAGAAATATTTAACCACGGCTTTCCCATCCTAACCTGATTCTGTGTTTCCCCCCTGAAGCTTCTCAGGCTGATAATAAATGATTACAGGACACAATGTTTTCTCATAACTGCATTTATTGAAGGCCGAGTTAAACAGATAGCCTTTGGCCACAATTTTAATTTGTGGATGTCATTAGAAGTGAGGAAGAATGTGTTCGAATTTGAATTAGATTGAATAATGGTTATATGAATATTTTCTCCTAATATTTTTTTTTTTTTTTTTACAGATTTGACTTAAAAGATAATGTTTCCTCTCATTTGTTTGAATTACTCAGAAGTATTAAGAAATAAAGATGTTGGTCTATGATTTTCCAAGCATTTCTAGAAGGAGCTACGATGACAAAGCTCTTTGGTATTCCGGTTATTATAAGAGAGGTCACATGACCAAAATTAATGAAAACCATTTTACAAGAGTGATCCTGTCATATCAGTTCATGCATTGCTTATTCGCATACCACTGTTCTGTGTAAGTGTTTCCAGAGTTTAATGTCCATACAGCCAAGACTTTGACAGCTTTGTCCAAAAGAGAATGATGCATCTATCACAGCAACATTTTTTTGGCCCCTCCAGTCAATGGTTTGTGAAATACTGCACAGCCCAAGTGCAAAGTCCAAGCTTCCAGCTCTGATATCACAGTGACAGAAGAATCAATAAGATGAAGAATGGACAATAACACCAAGGCTAAGGTTTCTGAGATGGATGGATCAGGTGTTCCTCCCTCTCATCTATCATCAAATATTAGTGGGAGGGGAGTGTGTGGGGGGGGAGGGTGTGTTTTTCTTTAACTTTTTTTTTTATTGTTACCATACTCACAACAATAGCTTTTTTGGGCAGAGTCTTATGTAACAGTAAAATATCATTGCCTCCATTTCTTGTATCAATGTACAGAGAAATAAATGACATTTGAAGACATAGGCCAGGACAATAGTTGTTTAAGTGTATTCCATGTCAAATCCTCATTAAACTTGTACTGTCTATTTATGTAATAACACCACAATCTCACCACACCGAAAATATGAGGAAACATTTGGGGTCAACTATATACCGTAGTAATGTTAGAATTAATTGTAGTTGGCTTTAAAGGATGTTGATATTAATTCAACATATTCACAGCGTGTATTACTTGTTGATGCAGAACCCCTGACGTCCAGTAGATGGCAGCCTTGTTAGTGGTTAACATTGTTTGTAGTGTGCCCCCTGCTTGTGTTTACGGTGGTTCATAAATGAGCTGCTTCAATGATTTATCAATTGATTTCATTTATAGCAGTATCACTGTAAACGTCATGATGTGTGTATTGGCTCTTCTCGCTTTTGTTAGAGTACACAATCATAAAAAAGGGATAATGTACAGAGAATATTGGACAACATTTTAAAAAAACTAACCACTCAATCTTCTGCCAGCTTCATAACACAAAGATTCCACATTTTTTTCTATTGCATTTCTGTTAACTGAATGTTTTGGTTTTGGCTGAAATCTTTAAATATGCACTGAAGAAGTCCTCACCTTGACTTGCATATTAAACATACTCTTTCAATATTTTTGTAGTTCTGTGGTTTCTTAAGAACATGTAGGAAAACAGAAGTATGCAACATCAAGCAGGAAAACATAATATGCACCAAAGGCTCCTGTTGCTTTTTGTTTATATAAGACAAGAATAAAGTATGTAAAGGACTGTGGTTGATTCTTTGTATTTTTCATTGAGAAAATCTTAGGTAGAGGGACCGATATTTTTTCTTTGTTGATTTGACTAGATTACAGATATAACCATCTTGGCCTATAGATAATGAAACATGCAGGTCGTTGAGAGAAAAATACATGACTAAGTTTAAAAGAAAATATGTCTGGACAATTTATTGTAAGAATAATTGAAATAAATATGTAGCATTTTATTTTTGTAGAAATACATTTAGAGAGGGAGTAGGTAGAATTGTATCCAGTTGAATTCAATACCTCGTACTCTGGCCTTAAGAGAAGAACATTGTTTACATGATTGGATTTCTTAAATTATGAGTATTATTATCACATCTGCAGCTTTACTTGTAATGTAGGTCACTATGTTCTGCCAGGTTGTCAGGTAGCGTTGCCTTTAATACCACATGCTATCTGAGTGAAGATCAACTCGTCAAAGTTTGTTTCTGCCATAGAATCCATACGTCAACAAATAACATCTAAAGCCTGCTGTTGGCCTACAGTATAACCATCAACCTAAATGAACTAAGTTAGAAGTTTGAGTCATATGCTTTGTTGCATATAGATTTCATATTGATTTTATCCCATATAAGTGAGCATTTTGTTAATATTTTCTATTATTATTATTTCTATTTACTGTTTGCCTGTGGGATTTGCATATGTGACCAAAATGTGAGTCCAACACCTTCCTCTAAGAGAGATGTACACATTGGGAAAGTGTGGCATGCAATTAGTATAAATGTTCTTTTGTTTCTTTGCTCCATGATTAATAATCTCTCCACACACCCCTCCTACCCTCCCCACTGGCTCCCTTTCTTTCTCTCTAATGAGCTGTGGTTTGTTATCAGTCATTACGGGAAGCCTGATTATCCCACTGGCATGCTGAACACGCTCACAGAGAACTTCCTGAAGGTGACCTTTTGACGTCGCCATAGAAACCGCCTTGCTCCGCTCAGAGATGCTATGCTTAATACAGAAAGAGAGAGACAGAGAGAGAGAGAGAGAGAGAGAGAGAGAGAGAGAGAGAGAGAGAGAGAGAGAGAGAGAGAGATGACAGAACATTTTCTTCCAAACAGAAATCTATTAGTATGCTGCAATGTGATAGCATGCTCACATGTCATTTTACAATGTGACAGCACAGATTATATTGTTAACCAATAATATATTGGAGAGGAACTCACCTATAATTAAACACAGGGCATTCTAATTTCACAATTTATCATTTTTTATTGCCTTTAATTTATCTTCAGAATAAGATTTTTAAAAGGTCCATTACTTCCTTTGGCCAGAAAGTGTTCTGCACAAACACTCAATACTGTGAGTTCATTCAAATAAGCGTTTAAAAGTCAATTATTACAAGATGTTTTAGTTCTGTTTAAAAACATACATGTGGGGGCGCCGATAGCTCAGCGGCAGCGACAGCGCGCGTACCATGTTGCGAGGATTCGGTCCTCGCGCGGGCGGCCCGGGTTCGCGTCCGGCCTGTGGCCACTTTCCCGCATGTCTCTCCCCACTCTCTCCCCATTTTTCCGACTCTATCCACTTTCCTATCAATAAAGGCAAAAAGGCCAAAAATAAATCTTTAAAAAAAAAAAAAAAAAAAAAACATACATGTTGGAACAATTTAGGAAATAGGCCTACTAATTCATATGGATCTTGTGTCAAATACAGCAATTCTGAACTTGTAAAAATGAAAGCTGTAGAAAAGTTTTTTAAAAAATACTATTGTTAAGTGTTTGCTGTAAAGTTCTGAAATCGTGTCAATTGTTGTTACTGATCTGGTACAATTCATGTGAAGAGGGGTGACACACAAATCAAACAAAATAAAGTAATGCACCATGTATGGGTTCCCTATCCTGACTAAAATGTATTCTTAATGCAGTTCACAGCTAGTACAGGTACGTTGTGTCTTTCTCGTAAAAACAGATAGTAAGATGGATTTTCATGAAACACCAATAGCGGTAAATAAAACTTATACATCGACATTAAACAAATCATAGTGGTTTGTAAATTCCACTTATTGAACTATGTATTACACCAAAACATACACAGTTATGTAATGAATAAAGCCATTAATTTCATTTCATCTCACTGGTTAAAACGTCACGGGGTTAAAGACAGGTGTTAGGAGAATTCATGAAGGACTTAGGAAAAGGCGATCGCGTTGTATTGACAATCCGATCGCGCTCTCACGAGGTGACGTCATAATAATGTGACGACGGCGGAGGTCGGTGACGCTAACCTGCCGTGGTGGTGGAACTACAGTTTTCAGAAAATGGACTACAAAAAGCTCATCTAAAATATTTCCCCAGTGCCACACCACGGGGTGTGAATTAAAATGAAAGGTAGAATTTATTAGATACCAGGAAACTTCACTTTGATGGTTTCATAACATCAAAATCACGTTCAGAGTTAATCGCTGGGTTTAAGATTGTTTAAAGTTGTTTAAGACAAATTCTTACAGCGCTAACTTCTATGATCTGCGTCCCTTTTCCTTAATTATAAACAAGGTTTTATAAGACTATTACAATTTCTCGTATTAAATCATCATCAAATAACAGCAAATCATCTCCACAAACACGATACAAGAATGTATAAAAGCAATGTTCACCTTCTTCACACATTTCGAAATTCAAAAAAGTCAAATCAAATGTGTTTCCCTCTCATATCGATTACCCTGATTGTCTTCACCTGTCTCATCAGTCTCACCTGTGTCTAATTACTTCACGTCTATTCAGTGGCGTTTCTGTGTGTGATGAATTGGTGGGGCACAACCCCTTTATGATAAGATAAACAAGGAAATTGACATTACTCTCTGAACTGATGAACCTTTTTTTAATGTTATACATGTAAAGAGGTCATTTATGATTTAAAAAAAAAATACTATGGAGAGTGCATTTTCAAATCTTACATACACAAACAACACACTCTCTCACACACGCCCTCTTTCTCTGACACATCTCATCAGTTGTCTCGTCAGTCTGTACAGCACAAAGGATGTCTCGCCCATTTGATTGACTATCTCCTCCCTGTACACTTAATACATGCAGTGTAACAGTTTGTTTTGAATGGTGCTGGATGTCCCTTTGAGAATATGGGCTGAGCGTCATTCTGCCTCTGAAGCCTCCAATCGCCCTCACTCATGGTCTCAAAAAAAACAACGAAAAAGGCCTGTCCGCCAACTCGTCATGACCCCGCAACGCACAAAGTTTAATACATGTGATAATCCGACCGAGCACATACCTGTTCTCCTCCACTTGTCGTTATGCTGCTCCATGGATCGCCTGTAACGCCCGTCAACGCTGTCAATTTGAGCTGCCACATTTACTGTTCCAAGTAATCCCAGTTTCACCACACAGTCCAGCTGACTTCCGCTGCTCTCATGTTTTGAGATCCTTTCAGAAAGATGTTTGAAATCTTTGAACTCCATCTTCGCCGAATAGCAAACACGGAAAACAGAAGAGCGCCTTCTTCTCGGTGCTAACTGTTAGCCACTTTTCCTTTGAGAACCAATCCACATTAAATCCGCCATTTGTTTTACCGGCAGTTTGGGTGATGACAATATCCATCGGTTGGAATGCTCCATTACACTTTACCTCCAACTTCTCCTGCTAATTTAGGGTTTCAAAACTGTGCTCCAATAAGAAATCCACTTTATTTATCTTCACAACTTCGCTAGCTTTTAAATCCTCCCGCTTGCGGACAAATTCCTCGATACGGTCAGAGACAGCCAGCCAATCAGCCAGTCCCTTCTGAATAATCAGCCAATCAAATCTAAAAGAACGCATGACGTTTCGAGTTGCGAGCCCCACTTGTCGTATTTTTAATCAGATTTACATTACATAGACAAGCACTCTGCGCATTCGTATTAGCCCCGTTTGCCCCTCCGGCCAGCGTATTTCACCTACTACAGAGTATTTCAAATTTATTTTTAGTTAAAAATGAAATTAAATAGAAATAATCCGATGCAAATGACGGACATGCTTATCATAGCTAACACCTTACGAGATAATATGTGACACATAATTAAACTTGATTTGTTTGCACAGTTCTTTCTGACGCTAATAGGTGGGGCTGTGCCTATTTAGTCTCAGTCTTTGTCGGTTCATTGTCTTTTGTAGTTGCATTTTTCCAGTTCCTTGTGGCTGGCTCCCTGTGTTTTCTTCTTTTTTAAATTTATTATTTAAGTTTTTGTTGGCCTGTTTGTAAAAATAATTTATTTTTAGTTCCTGCAATTGGGTCCTCCTTCTTTGTTTTTCAACTCATTTTGTGACACATCTCCTTTGATATATGTTTTTTTGATTTAGAAAAAAAAATGGAAAAGTGTGGCATGCAAAAGTATTCAAAAGTAAGTCAGTACTTTGTAGAACCACCTTTCGCTGCAATCACAGCTGCAAGTCTTTTGGAGAATGTCTCTACCAGCTCTACTCATCTAAAGACTAACATTTTTGGCCATTGTTTGCAAAGCATAGTCAGATCCTGCTGGAAAAAAAAAAACATCCCCACAACATGATGCTGCCTCCACCCTATTTCCTGATGGTGATGGTGTGTTCCAGGCAATGTTCTAACTCTTTCTAGTGAATCAGTGTCAATGTCAACCTGATGTCTGACTAAACTTTGATTTGTTTCACATTTTGGTTTGTACAGGGGGTTTTCATCTTTAAATCTAAAAATTACAACATGAGCTTGTACTTCACGCCTGGAATTACAAGGGGTTGACCACTTCATACATTTTGCTAACACTTTATGCGAGACTTCAGAGAAATGTATTGACTTAAATGAATAAACAGTCAGGGTACCATATTTGAGTCGTGATGCGGCTTGTCTCTAAAGGTTATTCCCTCCTCATGAGGAGTGTTAGAGGGTGACTAACATTTCAAGAGTCTAAGTAATTAACATACCTAAAAATAGATGTTGCATCTATCTATCTATCTATCTATCTATCTATCTATCTATCTATCTATCTATCTATCTATCTATCTATCTATCTATCTATCTATCTAACATCCAACCATCTCACATGTAAACATGACTTCAGTCTTCAATGGGTGTCTTCCGGTTATATTCGCCATTGAATCATCAGATTGCCATGGAAGTTACGCCTGCGCAGTAGGACGTATGGAAATCTGAATTCGAGAGAGAGAGAGAGAGAGAGAGAGAGAGAGAGAGAGAGAGAGAGAGAGAGAGAGAGAGAGAGGTGACCGTAGAGTGATGGGACCCGGCTGAGGGAACAGCAGCGAGTGATCACTCTCCGAGCTGTAATGACAGGTAAATGTCGATTTTAATCATATTTGGGAATAATCCTGGTACTATTGAAGCTCAGACAAAAGCTGGGTTGGTTGTTTCGCCTAAACAAATCGGAAACACATATGTTCCGCTTATGTTCATTCAACGGGAATATCTTTGAACGCGATATCATCTTGCACATCTGGAAGTAGCGTTCATGCAGGGACGTAATGTCGAAAAAAATGTTGCTTCAAACTTTGTGGTGCAGCCTTGTTCCTAATTTATTTCGTTTTATTGTTAATTAGCAGCGTCCTGGGCGTTGGTATCTTAATCCAATGAGACGTAACTTTCACCTTCAGTGTGTACACGCAGGAGAAATTTAGAGGATAACATTTTCAGGTGGTTAAGGTACGTCAAATTACTTGATAAAGACGAAATGTCATGTGAAGCCTGCACATTTCTACGTTGAAAATAAAGCGTTCCATGTGTGTCTATGTAAGTCTCAGGGGGGGTTGGGAGGACGGATGGATGAGCTCTGTTATCAGACTGGCGTCACATATTACGTCTGTGTGTTTTCCTGCTGGGGCTGAGGGCTGGATGTAATAATGGCGCTCAGCACCATGGATAGCTATCGGCTTTGAAAGGACATGTTAGGGGGCAACCTTAATACATTTCATTCTTTTGTAGTTTTACTTTAATAGTGATATAGATTCTGATTTTAATTTTGTTTACTGTTTTATCATAGCCGCTTTATTTTTTAGCCTAAAAAATAAAAACTAAATGCGAGATGATGCATATGAATGGGGATGTCTCTGACCTTATAAGAGTCTGCAAGCTTTTAGCTGATTTGACCACTGTTTTTTTTTTTAAATTATTATTTTTAAATGGTATTGGTTTAAATTACATAGGCCTATGTCAGATACGATGTCGTTTTTTGTTGTTGTTGTTGTTGTTGTTTTGTTTTTTACATCTATGGCCATTTCAGTGGATTTGTCTGTTTCGGTGTGTTGATGTTTCTGTGAAACACACAAGGATAATGACAATGATAACTCTTATGAGGCAAATACATGTATATCAGAATCATTTCTTTCATAATTAAACAAAGTTTTTTTTTTTTTTTTTCTAAAGTGGCAGTTATTAAAGTTCAGTTTAAAATGACAAATGGGCCTCAACTGAGCCTCTATAACATGGAAAGTAGTTGTAGATTCTAATCAAGGGTCTCTAATTCTCTTTTTTTATACAAGCTTTCTTGAATAAGATGCTGATTTGAGTACAAACAGACTTATAATTAACATCTGGTCAGAAGCAGATGTTCATTAGACTCCTCAGCAATCAGCTGTTATATGATTAACATGAGGAACAAAGGAACTGTGTGCATCTTCTTAATGCTGCATTTCACCCTTGAAATTCACATCATGACGGAAACACTGGTATTTCCAGTTCACTGTGTGAAGCTCATTTTTAGGAACATGGCACTCTTCATCTACTGTATTGGGGGTTTTTTTATGGACAACAACATATAAACAACTATAAGGAGCTAGATGACAAACACTGTGACAATGACAGAGGTCCACCCTTGTTCAAAGGTCAAAGGATAGAGGGTGTCCCATGTCATCCATCCTCCTCCACGGTGACTATAGGATCAGAAGGTACAGCTGAATATGTCGTGATAGCTGCCAACAATAGAAAAGCAGAAATGACAGAGACATTTCTTGGATATGTTTTCTTTAATGTATTTTATGTGAATATCAGCTGCTGTTTTATTTAAGAAACCATCAACGAAATCATCAACGCCCTTGTTGAGAGAGACCTTTCTTACAAGATTAAATGTGGTGAGCCACATGAGTAACAAAAACTGCTTGTTTGTGAAGGGAAGTTTATTGGTCCATTTTTGTGATGCATTTCATGGCAGCACATGTTGTTGTGTATGAACTTTGACTTCATATATATGTGGTACAAATCATTATTGATTTACTTTTTCGTTTAGATTTTCCAAGGAAATTTCTAACAAGAATAATTTTGTTCCCACTCATGTCCCCAGTCTGTTACTGTTGTTGGGCTTCAGACACAGCAGTTGGGATTTGGTGTGTGTTTGTTCGTACAGAGGCACTGAGCTGTGAAATGATTTCTGGAGCTAGAATGGAAACTTAGACAATTAATAATGTGTAATAAATGTTATTTCCTGCAGCAGATTTTGTCTATTCTTTCAATGTTATTCTTTCTTTTTATGCAAGGGTACCTTTTATAACAACACTAAAGTAATATGAAAGACATAATATAATGTTCAACGTGAGCACATCACTTTGGGAATAATACTTTCTATAGGATGTTGCTGATCCTTAAGAACATGCCAAGTTTTACAAATTTAATCAGAACTTGATTTTGCAAACCTTATTGTCCTGTCTTTAAAACAAAAACACAAACATTGTTACACAGTTTGCCTTTGATTGTTATAAAACAACACACTGCAAATATACTGCTTTGTTTTGATGCAAAGCAAAATCAAACAAATCCGATGTTGTGATGTGTAAATGCAAACGGGGAAATACGTCAATATATACACGTCAGCACTCTGAATGCGGCTGATATAAAACTGAATCCAAGGAGGAGGACAGATACAATATTTCACACTTTATTTGATAACGGCAGACAGAGTGGGAATGCATAATTAATCTCAATGTACTGAGGTAACCATGCCTTCAGCAGGATGTTATATAACACTGGCTTTGTGTGTAAGGGTTCATGCTTGTGCATAATAATGTATGAATGTACGGCAAAGTGTGTAGGTGGTTTCTCGCAGCAAGTGAGTGAGCCATGCATTCATGCAAATATAATTGTGTTTGTGCTCTCAAACAGGTAGACAGATGTGAAGGATGACTTCCTGCTCAGAGATCTGTGGGTCGGACTACGGTGAGCAAGCTCAAGCCAGCGGGAACTGCCAGCAGTATGGAGTCCGCTCCTACCTTCACCAGGTACAACACACTTACAAAGTTACACAAATAAGGAAATAAACAAGTAAGGCTTCTGGAAATCATTCATCTTCAAGTCACAAAAACCTTTATCATCACAGCATCGTTTTGTAACCATCTAACGTATATCGTTTTGAGACTTTGATTTTTTAGATTTGATTTCTTGTAGGTTTTAATTTCAATTTTTAATGTATGATCTGTCTCTGATTTCCAAACTAGTTCTACGAGGAATGCACAGCTTCCATCTGGGAACGTGATGAAGATTTTCAGATTCAGAGATCACCGAGTAGGTGGAGCTCTTTACTCTGGAAGGTGAGGTTGCCCTTTATCCTGATCAAATAGAACAACATCTCACCTGCTGATATCAGGATGTAATTCAGATAGCGGTCAGTCTAAAATCATTGAGCTGACTTAATAAGGCACTACTAATTATTCTCCTGCAGGTCTGTCTCGTGTTCGGCAGTCTGATCTTAGTAGTGGGCCTCATAGTTGTGTTGGTGGGTTATGGCACTCCAACCAGGATCGAAGCATTTGGCGAGGATGATCTCCTATTTGTTGACAGGTGAGATCAGTTTATACATAAATGTGAGAGATGCAATGAAATTGTATTCAACTTAATGTAGAGTACTGTATTGAAAACAACTATAACTACAACGTTGAAAACACACACAACAGCAACACATACGCGCACAAAAAAAAGTTTCAATTGAAAAATTGACTTTATTTTTCAACAGCCACGCGGTCAGTTTCAACCGTGCACTAGATGTTTGCAAACTGACCGGTGCGGTGCTGTTCTGTGTGGGAGGCACCTCCATGGCTGTGGGTCTCCTGCTGTCAGCCTTTGCTAAAAGTTACTCCAAAGAAGAGCTTTATCTGCAGCAGAAGTTTAAGGAGAGGTTGGCTGATCTGCACGCAACAGTTGGTAAGCTCTCACTCTGTACTGACTTCAAAACGACACTGATAGAAACTCCAGGCTCTAAATAGAGACCGACAAAAAGTGATTTGTTACTGTTTTGAATGACTATCCTTCATACAGACACTGCTTTTCTCCCAGGTTCCCCCATAATGAGGGCACCAACACCCGGAGAGGGAAGAGTTCCAGTCACACTTTCAAAAGTGCAGAACATCCAGCCAACGACCACAAAGTCAGAGACCTGACAGAAGACCACATGAAGTCGTACAGTGAAGAAATCTGTGTGTGTGTGTGTGTATATATGTGTGAAGATTGACAGGAGAGCAAACTGGTGTGTGAGTGTGAAGTGTGTGTGTGGAAGTTGATCCGTGTGCATTTTCTCTCATTTTGAAAGGTCAACTCACATGACTAATAGGATTGGTTTTTCATCTTTATTTACTGTTTGACATTACAGCTTCATGTTTAAGGTTATATCGGCACAGAGTTGATCTAGCTGAGCAAATTTTATCTACTTTGTTTGAACATCATTAGTATGAAATTCAAATTTAGTTAAACAATGCACATGCTCTGAGCTTTACGCCCAGAAAACAAACCACACATGGATATCAATAGACAACAGCAGCTAAAGAACAACATCATAGTTAAAGTGTTTTGCTGTTAGGAGGATTCACATTTGGGGAAAGAGAACTGTGTATGTGCCTGGGAGGTGTAGAGCAGCAGATGCACCATTTGAAGTAATTCTGATTGGCTCCATTCACAGAAATGATCAAAATGAGCCATGAGCACATCAGCAATTATCTCTGTGTAGAAGATCAGAGAATGCATCTTTATGGACTGAATACTCTTTTTATCTTGTGTATGTGTGTATTCAAAAAACAACCACAGTTAGAGCTGTCAATCAAATCTGGATGATACGAATCCGTGTGCTGATTTAACTTCTTTTTAGTTTTGTTTACATGCCCATAAAAGAAAAGAGGAGGCTTAGAAGATACTTTGCTTGAAGTTTACAGATCATCTGCAAAGATTAGGAGAGACCTTAAAGGGTTGATTTCACGCTGACATTTTCTTCTGCCTTATTAGGCCTGTAACCTTCAGTGAGTTTTCAGACAAGATCGATAGAAGAGACGGCACAGATGGATGGGAGGTACATCGAACCAGACCATTCAGAACAACACTGTCTGTGATTATCTAGGGATTACCTTCAAGATGACACAATAAGACGTTCATGATGGAGTCTTGTTTTAATTCTCTTGAGTTTCTAGACGTGATTACCCTCGTTTCACTAGCTGTAACAAAGAATAGCCGGTAGACCACACACCTATCCACCCAAGCATTTTAGCAATCCTTTAAATCAAAAGGATCTCAGCTAGTTGTCATGAGTGCAGGTGATGCGTGGTGAAATGGTGCAAAGGGAGGCAGCAACGTGACAGAGATGTTACATAACGAGGTGTGAGGGGCGCATGACCTGCTCTCCAGTGAGATCGCATCAGCTACATTCTATTTGACAGCGCAGCACTCATTGTGCTCAGTCTGTTTAGATCTTCAAATGCTATAGATATAATAACTGCCTCCCTGTGCTCTTACAAAAACTTGAAACTACAAACATATGCCAACAAATACTGAAAAGTTCTTATTTGCTGGTTTCATATTCACTTGTGTAAAACAGATGTTGAGTGTGGAATTTTTTTTTTTTAATTCATTTTATACACTTTAACTTACATGCACACTATGCTGCTATTTAACCTCTTATGCTGTCTTACTTAGATTATTTTAAATGTATTTTTATTATTATTCAGACTATTATGTTTAAAGTTTTATTCTTGATACTTTTAATCCACTGACTGTGACAACATTTTCTTGGTTATAAAATGTTTTGTCATACTCACTGAACAAGTGCAATCAACCTACATGCACTGCGACATTCATGTTGCAGAACCCTTCCAATCAATATCTCCTCTATAAATCCACGCCACATCAATGCCATATTCTTATTGAATAAATTGATGAATGCTATGCTGGGGTGCAATGTTGTAACTAATGTAAGTTGGCCTTTTACTATTATTCTAACAACCACTTTTTTTTGTTGCTCTACTTTTTCTTTTAATAATTCAGTGATGTCATTTTCACACATTTGGTCTCAGATACAAGAGAAACACGTAGCTCTAACTATGAAGAACGGCACATTATGAATAATGATTTAAAAAAAAGTTAAATCACTGTTAAGCTGCAAACCAATAGTAAATATAAAAAGCCAATCTCCGGTGTTACTGGGGTTGTTATTAAGTGATCGATAGATGTGCTGACCTGTAGTTCTTCATGCTGTGATTTGTGCAATTTTTTTCTTTCCTGACATTGACAAAAGTTGAGTTCTGCATCACAATTAAATATTCACAAATATTTTTCTTTGGTTGTTTTTGCTTTTAATCTGATCATCAAAGAAAAATGGGTCCCCATTGTAAATGTCCTGATGTAACAGTAACAGTGGATTCTACCGTTAAATGAAAAAGTGACTGTGCTGGAGTTTGGATTGGATAAAGAAAAAAAGAAAAAAGAAAATAAATAAATACGTATATATATATATATATATGTATGTCTATACATACAGTATGTCTATTTTTCAATGAACACAATAAAAGTATCTGCAGCTTAACATTTCTGACTTGTCTTCCTAATCAATTCACTGCTAATTAAAACAACACAACTTTGAGTTTTATCATGTTACCTTAAAGAACAAATTTACCTTGAAGTAGTGTACCTCTTTGTTGTGTAAAATGTTCTTCTGCACTGCTTTCAATCTTGCTTTGATTCTGAAATCACATATTTTAAATTTGCTAAACCACAGACACCCCAGAGTTACCTACTCTATTTATGGTAAAAAGGCTTTTTTTGTCCTTGAAGATAGTTTGAGTAAATACCCTGAACTACGATGAGAAAAAAGAAAAGAATATTGGTTTTATTAACAACTCAAACATGTCAATAGTGGAGCATTACAACGAGCCTTCATTACTCAGTGTGAAAGCTGGTAACGTAATCAATAAGGAGAGTCATTTAGGTAAGGGGTTAGGTAAGGGGAAGTGCAGGGTATTCAGAACCTTATTAACACTCACACACACTCGCACACTAGAAGGAATCACTGGAGGAGATAAGACAGAATTGATGGTAGCTCCAGAAATAGCACCTTAAGAATCATCACCCCGACCAATCCGGCTGTATATGACTCACTCACACACACCCTCCCCTGCAGCCTCTCTCCTATCTCACCCTCTCTCTTACCCATTCCCCCCCTCCCCAGGGATGGTGACTCACCAATTCGTTGACGGCAATGAATCCCAATTTGAGCAGATGCAGGGAGAAGAGGGAGGCGAATACGACATTGCAGACGCTGAATTAGATCACAGTTAACATTATAGCTTCCTGTTGGTGGGAGGCAATTTTATAGTGACTTTATAAATCTTTGTTACATGGGAAGAAGAGTAGCATGCGGTGTAAATATCACATTCATTTTTCTTGTCTCACCTATAGTTCTACCCAAGAATGGCGCTAAAGACACACAAACACTACATGCTATTATTTTTGCACCTTAGTTCTTAAAGGCCAAAATAAGATATGAATAATTCACAAATGATTGCAGCTATACAAGCTATAACTGTATAACTCATTTTTTCTGCACACATTAGTCACACACATGAAATGGCTAAAAGCACCTACAGCTATGGTGTTCTCATGGTGTGATCTTTCTTCTCAACTCTGATGTCATCTGTTTAGTAACAGACTCTGTCCTTGAGCTTTAAATATCAGATTGTATGTAAACAGTGATATTATCACAATGCTGACAAATGTATGTTACTGGAACACAATCTCCTATTGGACTTTGACTGCAAGATGTGAATGATGCCTCACTGGTTTATTTACTGTTAAGCAAACTCCTTACACGACCTAATGTTATGCAGTAAATTACCTAGTAGACCTATAGGACAAATATCTCAGTAAAGCAAATGAATTAAAATAACTAACACAACATAGTGTAACTCATTTTAGCAAGGCATGGCATGGCACAGCATGGCATAGCAAGTTATAAATGACCAGAGTAGAATAGATAAGCATTGCATTGCATAGGGTCTCATTATGTATACAGCATAGCAAAACATTCCAAAACAGAATATATATTGTATAGCATAGCATAACTTAGTGTATCTTAGCATAGCACAGGGTAGCATAGCATAAACTAAAATAACAAAATAAAATGGTAGCATAGCATTGCACAACCTTAGACATTGAAGCATAGCATAGCACTGCATAGCATAGCATTGCATGGCATAGACAAAACGAACTGTTGCGCACCATGTAAACACCATTTTTGCTTTGTATGTTTTTTAATGTAACCCCAAAGGAAGGCAATAGTGTAGTGTCACAACAATTATCATTGAATTATTCAGGATGTTGTGAAACTTTTTGTAATTCCAACATCTTTATCAAAAAACAGGCATTTAAACTGTCCTCATAGCGGTATAGGGATGAGAGTGTCCTAGATATCCCACTATTAGAAAACCTTGTTTAATTGAGGTAATATTTCCCATTTTACAGTAAGCCATTCTATAAAACACATACCACACTTTATTTTATTTTTTTAAATTCTGTTTTGAATAAGGTTCACATGAAGTGACAAGGACATGGAGTTAATGCAAAATCTGTTATATTCAAGCGTGTTTTAATAAGTGCCTGAATAAGTGTCAGAATGAAGACATATATTACACAGTTATGCTATGATGGCTTATAGAGGATTATAATCAGGTAAAGCTTGCAAAGGACACTTATAAACTACATTTATTATGAAACATTCAGACACTTAATATACACTAAAATGTTTCACATATCACATATATATCACATCTAATTACACTTTGGGACATAAACAAATATAGCATATATAGAAAAACACCTTTAACAGTCACAGCGAGCATCATCATACCTGTAAAATATAAATATTTAGTTTGTATCACTACATTTCACTCTAAAGCATCATTCAATACATTGCAGACAGACCATTTATTCTTTCAAAGTCAAAAGTATAACTTAATGAATATATTGCTACACCTTTTATTTCTTCTACCTGTTTTACACACAATAGTTGTATATAATGTTTAGATAAAATAATTAATGAATACATACCTGAAACCATGATAATATTTTTGTGCATCAATAAGCAGTCAGGTATGAAAAGCTTCTAACTTGCCCCATTTGGAGATTTCGTATTTATGATAGCAGTTTTCACAAGGCCATCGAGTGAATTATGTCTTCATCATTCATGCTCTGCTTTCTGGGAATTTACTCTGCCATCCTCATTCATTTTGACATGTATTGTAAAGGATTGCCTCACCTCAACTTAACCTTAAACTTATCTATTTTTTTCCTTCCTGATCCTTTCCTTTCCTACTTTTGCCCTCATTCTCTTCATCACTGTCCTCCTCTCTCCCTCCATTTGCAGAGACACCTTCACGTATAGCTGTATTTTCTTCCTCATCATCCTCACTGACCTTTCCATTCAACTTCCTCTCTTCATTGCCTGTGTCTTTGGTTTCCCCCCTTTTGGTTCTGCTTGTATTGTCTTTGTCCTGGCTACTACTGCTTCTGCTGCTATCGTTTTTGGTCTCCTTCTCTTCCTCCCCTGTGTCTACGTCATTAACTTGGTTCTTACTGCTTTTCTCCCCCTTTTCCCTGTCTTCATCTTGCTTCTCTTCATCTACATTTGTGTCTTGCACATCATTTTCACCTTCAGAAGACCTATGGTTTCTGTCCTCATTCTCTTCACTATCCTGAGTCTTATCACTGTTACTTCTGGACCTTTGCATCTCATCCGTCACCTCCTCCTTTTCCTCATCTGTAACCTCCTTTTTAATTTCTTCTAAAGTCTCTTCCTCATCTGTAACCTCCTTTTTAATTTCTTCTAAAGTCTTTTCCTCATCTGTAACCTCCTTTTTAATTTCTTCTTCTACCTGCTTCTGCTCCAATCCTACAGTTGCTTCTACCTCTTTTTCATCCCCCTTTTCGTCATTTATTTCCTGGTTTTCCTTATGTTCGTCTTTGCTTACTGAAGCTTCTTCTTCTGTTGTGTTCTTATCAGCAGCCTCCTTTGTTTCCTCTCCTGTCTCCTCTGTGGCTTTTGTATCATCATCTGCAGGTTTCTATAATGCAATCACACCACAGAAATAAATGTATAGACCTAAATATATTAACAGGCACACTGTGTAATGGAATTGTTTACAATTATTCTTTACGTGACCTACTTTCCTAAAAGAGAGACAGCTCTATTGAGTCAAGAGTACAAATGAATGGAGTGGAAGCATAACATGCATGTATTTTTGTGTCAGGAATCTGTTCATGGCATGCTTTTAAATATGCACACAAAATGAAGAAACAGCAGCTTCTTATTTAACATGGCTTCTATAGTTATCAATTAACACATAATGATGTATTTGCAAAAGAATGGTTCTCAAGTGTTAAGGAAACGTCTAATGACACATTAAAAGAATTAAGGAGACAACACACTTAACATTTTTAACACATAAAAATGTTGTTAAAAATAAATATACGATTGATTTAAGAGGAAATTTAAAAGAAGTGGCAGATTTAGCCAATCAGTTTCCAGCAGGTAACATCAGCTAGAGTTGTGCCGTTCGCAAACGAAGCAAATCTATTCAACGGTTCTATAACGTGAACGACGGAAGCCGAGTTGCAGTTGCTAGCCGTTTTTTTTTTTTTTTGGCTGTGTTTAGATGCGCACACAAGCTCCGATTGCTATACTCCAGTGACAGAGAGAGAGACTGCTGAGACAGAGAACAGGGGAGGACAAGGGGAGGAGCGCTGTAGAGTACGCATGCAACGCTGCTTGCTACATCATCGGAGTTATGCACACTGCCTTCACGTGAATGTATACAGCAGAGCGGTCTCTGAAGTGGGAAGAGGACACACAGTTGGAAACAACATGAGCCAAACAAAGCTCAGCAGCAATTATAATCTATATTTCTGAATAATTCGAACTCCGGCATCCCACCAATATAATACATATGGGTGGGATCTTTAGGTTTGAATAATTCTGAGCTAAATCTGACCCTGTCATTCCTCCCAGTAATAATTTGCAAGCTGAAATGGGTAACATCCTCGCTTGCATCTTAAAAATAGATAAATATAAAAATGAGCCAGTCTTTTGAACGACTCAATGAAAGGAACAGATCAACAAGATTCGGCTCCCTTCAAGGACCCATAAATTCCATCTCTAGCCTCAGCTCATCAGGGGTTAGTTGTCTGATGTAAGTATTGTTCAGGCCTGTTTAATCTCCTAAACTTGAGCAGACTGATACACGTTATTATGCAATACTCGTTAGGTGTACTTAAAGAAAGAATGTGTAAAAAACAAAACAAAAACGAACCTACATCATGATATGAGGAAATGTGTCTGCATGCTTTGATTCCAATCAACAGGTCTCCTTACAATGATGCAATTGTCTGTACCTTTAAAAGTCCATCATGTACATAAAGTATGTTTACCTTTTCCACTGACTGCTCTTGAGGCGTGTTGTCCTCCGTGTTTCCATCATAAGCTTTTGATTCCAGCTGATCTGTGAAAAGAGTAAAAGAAAACAAAAAATAACGCACTGTTTCTTTAAGACTAAACAAACTGCTTCACAGAATGGTTCAGTGTGACTTCATGACATACTGATCGACATTTCATTCAAATGTATGATATTGTATTATATGTGGACTTATGAGGGTTTATATAACATGCAAGTGAACAAACAGTGTCATCCTATTAACATTCAACGCCACATTTGTTGGAAAAAAAACACAGAAAACTATATTCCAGATATTAAAAAAAAATAGAGATCTGTGTCAGATAAATGATTTTTTTTTTCAATTTAATATGAAACAACTCAAAATAGGCATTTAAGGCATGATTTTCATTTAAGACCAAATACCATCAACTTCTGTCCCCTGTTGCGCTTGTATTTTAGTATTCCTTTATGTGCTGACTCTTTTGAAAGACTCTCATCCTTGAATTAATCAGTCAAAGCAAATTACATCGTTCTTAGAAATCATAAAACCACTCAAAATAATAAGAGGAGCTTTAATTTTCCCCAAGTAAGTGACTTGTTGAAATGATGTGCCACATCTCTTAAAAAAACACAGCACAAGAGTGACACCTGGTGGTGGAGTGGTAAAAAAACCCCAACTGAAGACGACTTCAGGCAAGTAAACAACCTCCCCCAGACAATGGAGGAGTGCCAGGGAGAGCAAGAAAACGTTTAATAAGCTCAAGAGGAGAAGGCAGGAGGGGACAGCTGGCAAGTCCAAGGCAGTAAAAAGCTTCAGAATACCAGTTTGATACCAATACAGTATTACTAGCCAAATCATGATCACTACATCTATATTAAGGTAGATGTGTTGCCTTCATTATTGATTTTAAAGAATAGTGTAACAATAACACACATAGACGTAATACATTATATAGAATTTGTCCAAGATGTTTCTTTTTTTCCTGATTATGGAGAAATTACTGGTTCATCCATGAAATATGATTTGAATTTCCAAATTTGTACCATTTTGTTGCGAGCTCCAGTCAGTATTATTCCAGCCACATAATGTTTTAGGATCTCGGACTAGCAGATTAGTTGCGACAACAAAACATACATCTAATGAACCATACTCAGTCTGCAAGATTACACAAAACACATATTTCACAATTCCCCAGAGGAAACACTTGATTGTCATCATTTCCCATCTGATCTGCAGCACAATGATTCTTTGGTTCTTGTTGATTTTATATTTATACTAAAAATCAAAACCCCATTTATTTCTACTGAAGCAATCAGCACTACAAGTTATGTTTGCCGGACTGCAAAATGAACACACTTTTTATTTATTTAAAGTTTTCACGTGTCCATCAAAAGCCTCTGAGTAATTAACCCAAAACATCATAAGAGGAATACAACTCCACGCTCCGATAAACAACATAATTACACACTTGTTTTTGAAGCATCGGATGAGACAGAAATTTCCAATCAGAACTAAGCGGCACAGGAGTGCAGGAAAAAAAGAAAAGGAACATAACAGAGTAATTAAAGACTTTAATATTAGTTTCCATTTCCATACACACAGTTAAAGGAGAAAAATGACTCCAGTACAGATTAGAGGAGTTTATGGAGACATTTAATGCATTTCAAATGCAAAACTGATTGAAGTTTAGCTATGGTGGGAGATGAAACGTTATGGTAATAATAACGGACCTCTTTAAGAATATTTTATGGAAATTGCTGCTTTCATTAAGAGCAGTGAGGGCTGAGCGATGAAGTGTAAGCAGTAAGCAGTGGATGAGCCTCTGCTACTCTCAACATCCTCACGTGATTTGTAAAGGACACATTGGCTCATGATGCTTGCTTATGCCTCATCAAATTAAACAATATTGAGAATCATTCCTTCTTTGCTCTTCATTAAATCCTATAGTTTTGGGTTCTGGGAGGGCAAGTTTTCGTTTATATGTGTGCAAGTGTGTCTAAAGTCATGTATGGGTCTTCTTTATCATTGGACGAATCACACTCACATTTCAGTGGTATTACAACATCTTATCTCAGTATGAGCTAAAACAAATATGCATGTGTAAGTATGTGTACACATGCATATTATATGAATGGCTTTTGCTTCCGTCCTTGTGAAAGTTAAAGTTATAAATGTTGTTTCATGAAACTGTAATAAAACTCACAGATGAAGTGATAGCAGAAAGTGAACTTAAATAACCTCGCACTCCTCAACAAACAAACTCCATCTCTCCCATTAGAGGTAAACAAACACATATATTCTGCTTTACCGCTGCAGGAATTTAGTTTTAGGGTCCTGCTTGGTAAAACAAAAAAAGCAGGCTGTTTATGATCTCTCGATACATAGAGTTGCACAATACTGTGCAGCATTGCTTTGATCTGTGTTTCCATTTGATGTGCTCATCCAATTCCAGTATCCTGAACGCGCCAGGGGAATGCAGGGTGCAGTTTAAACCAGGTAACATGATGTAAATACTATTCAATGGAATATTTATGGAGTACATTCATCAACTTGATTAATAAAACAAAGATCTGTATCACAGGAGAGACAACTGCTCTCAGATGAACCCTAAATCTGAACTGTACTGTACTACACAGTACAATATCAGGGCAAGCTACCAGACAAATCTTTATATTTATGTATCTATATTTATACAATGGCACTGTTTTAAAAAGATACACTGCTGACTGTCATAGTGATATTTTAACTGTGTTTTCTTTGCAGAGCTTGCAATCATTCCTTGCAGGATTTAATATAATGTTTTCAAGTTATTCCACTCCTCCAGGGCGCATTTCTGAGTAAAACCCATCCAGTGTAATAATGTTCTTGACTCCAGAGGAACCTGTTTCAAAATAGAGCATGAATGTTTTTTTGTCTTCATATAAATGGAAGCACAGACAGTGTAAATGAGGATGTATGTTTCTTTTAACAGCCTTGAAGTCAGTGTGCTGGAGAATTTGCTTTTAAATGCTGTGCAAGCCATTCAATTATTGATTCTCTGGAAGCTTTTCATAATTTTTTCCAGCGTAAGAAGATAGGCGTTATCACTATAACATGTCTGGGAAAAGAGGCCAGAATAAATCTAAAAAATGTTGAATCCTAGTCTGGTGGTGTTTTTTAGAACAAGAAAAATATTTAATTTATGACATTTAAAATCTCAAAAAAATCTTAAAAATGAAAATATTCTCTTTTGCAATGTACTTTTTGTCCTTCTAATGAGCATAACACTAAAAGAGCAAATGTGTATCAACATTTCATTTAATATTAGTAGTAATAATCAATATTAAGTTAACTAGAGTAGGCTTTAAAGCCAACGCATTGCTTGAAAGAAAAGACAGCAGAACAAAATCATGCCTCATCTCACCACTGCTTAGTGCAATACACTTTTTTATTGCATCATTTCTTTCTGCTGCTGTGCACCATAAGACAATCTGGCATTAATGACTCTGACAGGTTAACACCTGCTTCACAAGCATTCTTGGTAGATGTGTACTTGGAAATGCTTTGGATGCCATCGTCAATACGATTGCAGCACTTTGTGTTACCGGTGGTAAAAAAACAATCCCTCAATGGTAGCAGTTGTAGCTCTAAATAAATACAAATCACAGTTTTGGAACATATTGTATTTATGCAACGAAACCACCAGCCAATTTCACTTTAAGTGGATTAGCAGCGGAGAATAACATACACACTCATGTCTTACCTAATGTACCCAAATCAGGCCTCATATATCACCATATACAGTACAGTATACAGTTTATCTACACCCAACTGATTTAACCCACTCTGCTGATTTACACTCAGGCAGAGTTATTGCAGGGTGTAAAACAACATGGGTAGTAACTCTTAATTGCAATTATGAAATGTTGCCACTCAGCATATGTGCTCCAGTCACTGAGCGAGGTTTTTTCGAAAGCATTTAAAGACTGTATGTCATGTCCCTATAGAAAAGTGCCAGCTGTTTTCATGGGAATGTGAGGATCACAAAAAAAACAATCTACTGTAGTGAGAAATCTGATAACTGAAGATTGCGTTTGTTCATGTGGCACTCTCTACAGTATACATAATATTTATGAGATGTATATGGCTCAAAAAGCCACACACTATAAAAGTAGCACCAATATGGTTGTACTTTAGGAGATTACAGCTCCTACAGTACATTGTGTTTAGGAAGGCTAAATGCAGCAGGAATGTCCCTTGTGATGTTTTTTTCTAATTAGTAGTTTATTTTTTATTGATGTTTCTCTCCAGCACACATCACACTAAATGGACCTTGTACTGTACATCTTAGTGGCAGACTTTTCCTGTATATAAAATCCCTCTTATCTACAATATGTGCAGCTCTGTGCTTAGATAGCTTTCACATCAAATCAGAGGAAAGCTCTGCTTAACAATGTAGGTCTCAGGCAGCCAGAGTAATATTTATAAAGGTCATGGCTTCAGTGAAATCATTTAATCATTGTTCTTATGACATAAAAGTTGTATTTCAGTCTAACTAGAGCAATGTAAGTAAGTGTCAATAAAAACTTATTACTTACCAGTAATAGCCAATTTTTTGTTGTTGGATATTTTCTTATTCTAAAATGCAACTTTTGGCACAGTTATATTGATCACTTTGACCCTGAGCAGTATAATTTAGAATGAAACAGATTGTACAGCATTTACTGCAAGTAAACCGACAGCGATCAACACAAAGTACTTTTTATATCAACACAGCACCTTTAGATGCCCTCTGAAGCCAAGGTCCAACACATGGAGCACACTTCTGATCTGCACAAATGTCAGATATTTACTTTTGCCTCCCTGTTCGAATGCCAGAGCTGTTTTAGTGTCAAGGCTGATTTAAACCCTGCAGATGCCGATACTCTATCACGACTCCTCCACACCAGCTCAACCAGCTATAAAAAAAAACGACCCCCCCCAACTCCCCCCCCCCAGGCTAGATTAGATGTGACTGAAATGAAGACATTTTGTGTCACCTAAGTTGTCACATGTTAACCTAACCCTATACTTTACATGTCATAGCCAGCATTGCTGTATGTCACAGCTGAAACACTTCTTAGCAGATTAACGTAACAGATTAGTACAGCAACACAACTTTTTAATCCAGTAATCCTGCATCAAAGGGTCATGAAGAACCTTTTCTGCCAAAGTGGAAAGGGAGAGATTAAAGGAGGTGAAGAATGAATGAAGGAATGATTGTGAAAGATGGCCATGTTTTTTGAAATGTGACACTAAAAAAAAAAAATTCATAAAAGGCTGCACATAACCCACATGTGAACATCTTTAGCACTTTCTGAGAACTTGGCAAGGAGAGAAAAAAACTTGCTTGAAATGTTGCGATTTCTCATCCGTTATTGCTGAGCAGCTTTTTTCCTCTCTCACACAAGCACAAGATTTAAGACACAGCCTCTTTGTGCACATGTCTCATGCCTCCTGATGCTGTTTTGAACCCTGTTCCATTCTGACAGGAATTAGAGATACATATGCTAACAAGGCTAATTCCCCAAGGCGGCATCACATTTTATGACACCAGAGGCAGAAGGTTGATCTGGATGGCTTGTGCATGTGCAAAGGCATGCAGATACACATGAACATGCTTACCGTACATAGGCAGCAGTCTACATGCCTTCATGTTTAATTTGCAAAGTATAACAAGATATTTTGGCATTTTGACCTTTTCGAATGATTTTATTTTTTACCTAACAATACTTATAACTTCCTTGACCTCAAACTTTCAACATTATAATTAGCAGAAAGTGACAAAATGTGGATCCATCATGTAGAAAAAATGAAAATGGCTTTTATATCGAGCTTGGTACAGGAAAAGGAAGAAGCAGTTAAATATCCTTATACTGTATTTTAAGTGCAAGTTCTGACAGTTTAAAATATACCGTCAACAGACTTAGGGATGTGAACTAAATGGAAGATGAACCTGACTGAAATATTGAAAAATGTATAATCTTAGGTGATGCTTAGCTACAAGCATAAACTGCAGGAGACATGTGAAATGGTGATAAGATTCAACTACTCCCAGTGCTATTCCTTGGTGGTTGGGTTTACAGAGCATTTGTACCATTGGGAATCCTTCAGAAATCTCAGCTGGTATCTCAGGGTCAAAAGAGTTCTACCCCTTTATGCCTGGTATAAAGGGCAGCAGTAGGGCAGCAAAGACTAGCCAAGTCTTCACTGTGACAGGGTTCTTACTACACGCTCTTGTCAGCAACAACCACCTTGACCTGGTCTCAGCTGTGGCTTTCTTCATTCAGAAAGTTGGGTTTGGAACACATCCTGATCCTACTGAAGAAAACCCAAAGTGGATCTGTTTTCATCTGGACATGCTCGAAGATTTTTTCAGCAACTTTTACTGTGTTGCTTTCTTTTAGTTTCTTATTTTAAAAATCTTTCAGAGAATAAATGTGATTTGATATCATGTACAAATGTCGGACCTTGTCAGCAGTAACTAATTAATTGCAATGAATTAACATCTGAAATGTATGCGTTGATTTATTTTAAATACGGTTAATCACATTATTTTATCTCTTTAAGTACACTGTATTTTTCATCAATTGTATAAACTCTACTTCTTATTAACCACACCTCTGATTGCTGTTTTTGACTGGACTGAAGAACATCAATGGTTTCGGGTTACTTGAATAGTTGCACAAGTCTATCACCATAGTCATAGCCTCTTCCTTTAGAACACAGCCATTATTCCACTCTGCAGTCACTTAATGGGCTTAGTCTACAAGAACAACAAAAATAAACATGAAGATAACTACATTGTGTTATACGTGAAGTGCTTCCGACTATCGGTGTTAAAATGTAAACACTGCTACAATAATTTTACTTTTATTTATAAGGAGGGCAACTTCCAGTTTTGTCCGGTTTTCATTATGTACAGAGACCTCTTTTTCAAACTAACACTCAATAGTAAGTTACCTTCCTTCATAGAGGTATATATATTATGTCGGCGTCTGCAAATAATCAATCAGAAAACCAGCAGACGCCTCATTACGTCCCTTCTCGTGTGCCCCCCCCTCCCCCCCGATCATCCCCTTTTCTCTGCCCTCCTTGAAGTAGAAGGTTCTTTTGTTGATTTTTTAGAGTCGCAATTTGGACCCAGCAAGGGGCAAAGGCAAGTAGAATTCTGCTCTGATGATTTTAAATGGGGAGATTATCTAAATGAAAGGCAATTATCCAAACCCCACCCTCCCCCTCTAACCTTCCACATCTCAAGGCCTTTTTTTTTCACGTCATGCTGCACCATCTCAGGTTAGTCATCATGTTCACTCTATGATTCCACATGTATTCTTTTATTCATCTTTTCTCCTTTCTATACTGTTATTTCCTTCACTGTCTCAACGATTTTTTCCTTTTTCTCTAACTGGCTCTTGTGTTTTTCCCTCTCCTTTTATCCTATGTCCCCTGATCTGTCAAAACAAATGCTTTCCTCTTTTTTCATCTCTCTTTTTCTTCCCCCTTTAAAAGTCTTATTTTTTCCCCCTCATTCTCAAGGGAGTTATTAACAGAACTGGTCACAAAAAGGACCTCTCAGAGAGAGAACACAGATAAACATCCTATTTCTATTCTGGGGTTGGCAACAGTTGCTAATTAATTACCCACAGTCTAAGCATGATTGTGTTTCAGAAAGTTAAAGGTAACACTGGCTAAATGGGAACAGCAATTCTCCTATAAGTGAACTTCCAAAAAGTATGTTGGTTAAGATAAAACAGGCAATGTGTCTTATTGGTTAAGTCTTTGAAGCCAAATGTCTTTGTTATAGCGAGTTCAAATTCATTCCATGACCTTTACTGCATGACTTGTCGCGCTGCCTCCCCCTTGTCTCCGCTGTCACTCACTGCTGTGTTCACTCTAATGAAGCAGAAAAGTCAGAAGCTTTACAATAAACCAGACAGAAACTGCTGGAGTTATCCCCAGTCTGCTTCCCAGCAGCTGATAGACAGTGAATAATGGGGCTGGCACGCACGCACACACACACACATACACATACACATACACACACACACACGCACACGCACACGCACACAGACACACACAGATAAACAAACACTAAAACCGACCATCCTGTCACAACAGAGTCCACACAGAGCAGAGAGGGAGAATCTCGTGTTACAGGGTCACTCTGTCTTATTTGTCTTCTCTATTCTCTCACACTCTCCATCAATTCCTTGTTTGTCTCAATGCCTGTCTTGGTGTATTTGTATTAAGATGACACCTTTATAATAATCCTTTGTTTTCACTCCAATGTTCCAGCACACCAGATATCAACAGTGTGGGTTTCATGCTGTGCTCTTTCCACAGCAGCTGCCAGTCTGACAACTTTTTTTTTTTGGATGTGTTCCCTTTGGCACCAGAATGGAATGTGTTTACCTCAATAACCAGTCAGGGCAGGATTTCCCAAGAGAGACAATTACACACGCAAAAAAAGAAAAACTCCACGCTGTCAACACATCACTATATAAAAGTGATAAAAAGAAAACTGTGTTCGCAGTGGGAAGCTAAACTACACAACAGGATGGCAAGGCTAAATTATCAACTATCAAGTATGAACCCAATTTAACTAAATCAAACCTGCATCCTCCCTGATGACCAGCAGGAAGTGACCACAGTGGTTGCAAAAAAGTTAAAGTATAAAACCTGATTGCAAAATGGATCTATTTTCTCAGTAAATATTTCTCATGAGTATCTTGTGTTGCACAGATAGAATCTTAATCTTCCACTGCTACTTTACTTGTGTCATCTCCACCTGGCATGGTGTGAGTGAGCCACAAGCTTGATTTGATTGAATTTGGCGTTTTTGAAAAAGGAAAGCTTCCCATTTTTTTTTAATCAGGCTTCTTCAGTGCCCTATTTGTTCTTTTTTGTCCTTCCTTTTGGACTTTCTTTTGGTGGAGGGATCAACCAATGTCAAAAAACAAAGGAATTAAGGAACCTCTGCTTTCATATGTGAAGCTAATGTTGAAGTGAGAGAAGAGAAAAGGTCTAAACCAGTTGAGAAAATGACCTTACTCTCACTTAACTAATTACCCCAGTAAACATGTTCATATGACTCTTCTACAACACAGCATGATGGGCATTTTGTACCCTGCCTTATTGAATTAAATGGACAAAAAGGCAGGGTACTTTTGAGGGTGTGGCTACCTGAAATTGACATATCCCTACCACAGTGACTTGTTTACCAATATCCAACCGGATGTCTAGCTCCAAAAACAAATAGTTATGGGAAAAAAAGACAAACATGAGCATTGAAAGGAAGGTTCACATACACATAGGTGACATCACAGTGGATATGTCCAGTTGTAATTATTGATGATCTCAGCATTTTTTTTTATGGGAGAGACTTTAAAATAAATCATGAAGATATTTTTGGCAAACATCAACCTATTCTAGTTTCCAGAACATTTGTTCAGCACCATGGACAGAGGTCGACTCTCAATGCCATCCAATGAGAGCAGTCAGAAACAGCTAAATCCAGAATTTCAGCTGGACAAATAACAGAAATATTTCTATGTAAACATGACAGCACTCGAAAAAGACTGCGTAGGTCCAAGAGGGTATGGTGCACAATATTTGATATGCTCTCTAAGCCATTCAAACCATGATGCCTGATCTTGTTTTCTGAGCTGTATGTCTGTTAATTCAATCTTTGGTCAATGTCACCCAAGGGGACCAATAATGCAACATGTTTTTTTCTCTGCCGGTAATGCGACATGCTCTACGATCTGATGTTCAGAGCAGGATTCTGAGGGTGAAATTACAGGTTTCAAAAGCATACATGTTCACACAGACAAAGAACTCATGCACACACATCCCCCATCCCTCTCTTTTTGATGCAAAATGCCAGCTCCCCTGAACCAAAGACACAATTCTCCACGCTCCTCTGGGCTTCTGCTGTCAACTCTGCTGCCAGACTAGGAAACAGGCAACATCTATCATGAGCCACAGGATGACGTAACTAAGTACTGCAGAAGTCCTTACATAAAGGTCAGAAGCAATCTGAGGGAAAATCAACATACCTTTTACTGGAAAACTATAAAATGGGATGGGAGAACGATGCTCACATTTTTCTATAATATTGTTATATGCCATTCTGTGCTTTAATGAAAACCATGAATGTTATACAAAATCTGTTTGTGTTCAGCTTTTAAACCTTTTAATGTTCAAAGGTCCACCAGCTGACAATGTGCACAAAAGTAGCTGAAATTCAGAGTTTCTTCAAGACATTACATTGTACTGATTGTGAACCCAGTGGATGATGTAATGTGTTTCTTGTTATAGAAGTAAATGTCATCATTCTAGACCTACTTTCAACACTTCTTGCTACATGTTATAGTAGAGCAACAGTGCCACTATGTGGACATTTAATAAAGCAGCAGGTTACATAAGATTTTATAGGCCATGCATTACATCATATATCTTTGTTTTATAATCCTGACTGTGTCAAAGCCCTGTTTGTGTCTCATGTTTAAAATACTATTTATGTCAGAAGACAATTCAGACACTCAGACATGTAAAGGGCCATGTAACACTTCAAGTAAGATTATGTGACATGAGGATGAGAAGAAGAATCTTTGTAGCCAGAGCCTTTTTCTCTTAAATGCACCCTTACCCTACAACAAGTGCACATTTTTGATTATTATTTCACTCTGTAAATCTTGTAGCTCTAACCTACAACATTAATAATCATATCCTAAAATTAGGGTATGAACAAGGAGCTTATGGACCTAAATAGAACTGCTTTTGTTGGTTTAAAATACATTCGAAACTAGTATTTAGAAAGTCTCTAAATCACTTAAGTCAAATGCAAAATAAGCAAGAATGTAAATGGCCTTGGCTTGAGCTTGTATAGCACTTTTCTAGTCTTCTGACTTCTCAAGACACTTTTACACCACAGGTCACACCTACCCATTCACACTGATTCACACACAGTGGTTGCTATGTAAAGCGACCATCCGAAGTAACTAATGCCATTCATATATCTTCATATGCCGCTGGCAAAACAGCAGTAGCAGTCATGTGGCAGCAGGAACTCGGGATCGAACCCTAAACCTTGGAGTTGACAGACGACCAACTACACAAACTGAGCACAAACTTTTTTACCTACACCCCATAATTCAACAAATATCTTTAATATATGAATAATACAAACAAAAACAAGTTGCTTTGGGACCTGTTTGGATTGAAATCAAGTTTACACATGGTGCATATAAAAAGGAATCTGCCAAACTTCAATCTCTTTAATACAAAACATACTTTTACCATTATTTCTAACATCGTAGCTTTAAATCTATCTTATTAGTTGTGGTTGTAAGGTCTGTTTGTCCCTATCTATCTTTCTGTATCTCCATCTCTCCTTTTTATTAAGCCTAGCACAATTCTGCAAATGGCTGTTTATCATGAAAGTTTTTTTCCTGCCACTGTGCTCATGATGGATTAATGGGTGGTCTTAAGCTAATATAACAATGAGTTAGGTCTTATCTTTTTTTAAAGTGTCTTGAAACAAAATTTTGTATGAATTGACGCTGTACAACTAACGATTAGTTGGTTGATTGATTGATCTTATCCAGACTGTTGTGTGTGTGCTTCTGCATTACCATTATCAGCGAGGCTGAGGGTCATGCTCTGTCCACTCTTTTTCTTCCTCAGGGAGAAGAGTCTGGCCTGAGAGATCTCTCTGACAATGGAGGACAGATGCTCCTTGTTGTTGCTAGTGTTGGCAGGGGGAGAGGCCTTGGAGTCTCTATCTCCACTATCGCTGCACCTGACTGTAGACTTAACCTGGAGAAGACAAAGGTTTAGTTCAGTCGATGAGAGAGTAACAGACCTTGAGTAAAGTAACATAAATATATAAATATGAAGCTAAGACATAAAAGGCACAAAACATTCTGTCTCTGTGTTTTGCATTTTGAACTGAATGTCAAAATAACTGCTACTCTACATATTTTTTCTGTCTACCTATCATTTAACTTAAAGCTACTTCATGATTGAGTAAATGAAATCAATTCTCTATTTTCTGTTTTATCCATAATACTGCAAATTAATCATTTGTTGAATGTCTTCTTTCAGTTTTAACATATAAGAACATACTGTATGCACACATCCATAATCTTACATTTCCATTTTGCTTGGAGAATCTGTAAATGGGTGGTAGAGAGTAAGCTTTCATTCTGTAAACAGAACATACAATAACAACTTTACTTCAGTGAACACAGTACAAAAGAGTTTGCTTTACACAAGTGATTAATGAGCACACCTGCAATTTGTTAAATAAAGTAACAAATACAGTTAAATAAAGCAAAACAGAAACAATGACTTTGATGACAGTTGACATGAATTAATCAGTCTGTAATCCATTGAATACCTAATACAGTATAAAAATATGCCTATTTAAGTGTTTCTTTAAGATTTTCAAAGCTGGAAAACCACAAAGCTTTTTTGTGTGTTCAAGTCGAAGACTAGACAAACGTGTGTCAGTAGTGTACATGAAACACTAAAGGAAGAATGCTAAAACATGCAGCACATTTTTCATGTATATAATAGACGATGGAGCTAAGGGATAGGAGATTTGTTAGGACAATTTTGCCCTGGAGTAGTATAATTACTTTCCTCACTGGAACACACCAACCCAAACAGAGAGGTTTCCGAAGACAAGGCCTGGTAGCCAAAGTATTTTATTTTAAAGTTTACACAACTCTACAAGAATAACAACATAATATACCTCTGAATGTGCAAGACTCCTGAACAGTGTCTCACTCTCATAAAAAGACTTGTTTTTTTATTTTGGGGATTTAATACATACTGTTGTTGAATTTGTTCTATTTGGGCATTTGACAGCAGTAAAAAAAAACACTAGCACTAAATGTCATTGTTTTAGCCTGAAATATATTTTCTTCCGGTTATTATTTTTGTACAGGTGCCATGATTTTTTTGTACATTAAAACGGTTCCAGGTCAAATTTGGGAAATACACAGCAAAAAAAAAAAAAGTGAGTCTGTGTTATTTTAAGGCATATTTTGGCAGTTTTTTTTTCTTAGAACTAGAAATGCAGACCTTAATGTTTTAGCTTAGATTTTAGTTTTGCAGTTTGGTGGTTTTTGGGAATCTTGAAAGTGTGCAAGTGTAAATGACATGTCTGTGTGTATTTTATAGGACATTAGTGGAAGAGTTTAAGGGGGACCATGACACTGTCACCACATATGCCGACCAAATGTGCCCGCAGGTTCCTGTTGAAACAGGATAATTGGTCTTTGATGAGGAAGAATCTCAAAACAGTGACAGAGTAAACATGCACAGGGGTGGTGCAAAAAAGACACAGGGGTCATCTTGAGGTCAAGGGAATAATCATATCATGTATATAAGGAATGGGACACTGTCGGGTAATCTGAACCTGCAAGCACGAACACCTGCACTCTGCTGCTCTACCAAAATAATCTAAAAATAAAAATATTGGAATCCAATAATTACAAGTTCATTAGTTGAGATTAAAACAGAAATCATAAGAGCATAGGGCCTGAGCATACCATTGTCGTGACTGAGCTTGCAGCAGCGCAACTTACTGTGCAAGAGGCCATTTGACTGATCTTCCAACATGAGAAAGCAGATGAAATAGCGATTAGTGTAAAATATTGATTTGGAGGAGAAGGGGTCTGAGCAGGAAGACAACAGTGAAAAAAAACTCTGATTACAGCCCTGGTGTCAGATATTTAAATAATAATTTATGTCTTGTGTGCCAAGTGTTGAATTAATAGTTAGTAAATATAGATGGTAGGTCTGAGGATTATTGTCAAGGATATAGCTGAGGTTGTAATGGTTTAGCATGCTTATAATATTAACCCCTGTAGTTCCAGTATGTTCTTTACATTTTAAGCTTTCAGTAAAATATATCTAAATCTTTATTGCCGTCATATAAAATAGGGTATTTTTATTTTTTATTATTGGCTTGTGATACATTTAAGGAGAAAAACAAATAAATATTGATCTACAAGAAATATCCAGTTGGCACACTAAACCCAAAAATGGGCTTGTAAATGATGTGTTTCTGAATACATTCGAAGGGTATTTTTAAAGATAAAAGTGATTTTAAGTCATTTAAAAAAAAAAGTTAAAAATAAATAAAAAATACATAATTGAGTCCAGTCTACTGCAGTGCTTACCCATTGATCCTCCTCGTCCCTCTGGGTTTAGTGAAAAGTAGATCACTGTATGGCAGTTTCTTAAACCTCTCTCTCCCCACTGCCACATAGAGCTGCCCACTCTCCAGATGATTCCCATCAGTCACCTGGTGGCCTTCAAAGGTGTACAGACTAGAAAACAGAACAAATGCAAATGTATGGAGAAAGGTGCTGGAAAATCCTATCAGAATACTCGCTATACTGGAGGAACATGTGGTAGGAGTTTGACTCTTCTGTCATCTTTTGCTTTTCTGTTTTTTAAGGAATTGCAATAGAAAGCGAATCATAATGTAGGGAAAAATATGAGCTATCCATATGTGCAGTGAAAGCACATTTTTAAAGTTTTACCTACGAACTCCGCCCAGGACTCTTAAACCCATCTTCTCTGTGACCGTCTCAAGTATTTTGTCGAACTGGCTGAGCATCCTCTGGTGGATTAACAGTCTCATGGCAGGGTTCAAGATATCACCATTTGCTACTACACTGGGTACAGAAAATACACATGGTTAAAGCCAAACATTTTTGTCCAGTTTTTTTCTCTGACAAACAGCCGTTTAAAATGAAGTCTATGCTCTGATTTGCAGATCGATCCAAGACTGAGAGTTTCAATTCCTATTTTAAATAATACTCAATGATAATATCAATGATAATTGCCCACTTAATTTTTAAGTAAATCTGTACACTTTGCATGCAAAATCGAAAGTTTAAAAAGGCACTTACAATATTGTACATGGCTCTTTGAGGGGCTTCAGGAACCGAGCTGACACGATGATCCGATTTGGTGGAAGTGGTTTGGACTGAAAAAAAGAGAGAAAGAAGAAAAAGGGGGCATTTTTTAAACAAACGATACTTTTAAAATTGGGGAAATTAGTTTTCGGTTTTTAGCTATTTTGTTACCAGTTAGTTGAAATCTACATTTTCAGAAAACAGTTTTAGCCTTCACATTACTGTGATGTTTGCTGACTGTGGGGCTGAGTCTGTGTTATGTGGGGAGAGGGGAGGGCAGGGTTGTGAGACATCAAAGGCCTTTAGGCAAAGATTAACCCCTTTTATTCTCACGTCAAATAATAATGTCCCTCACCCTTGTGACAACCAAATAATAAGCTTCTGGTAATCCTTTGAGTTTGGGAGGTTGCATAGAGAGAGCACTGCAGGTTTTGTCCAATAGGACCTCCGAACCCACTATCAATTTCAGACTAACATTTGACTCCTTTGAGGGAGAGAAAGAGAGATACTAAGGAGGTATATTAGAAGATCTCTGGGGTTTTTGAGTGTGGCTTGGTAAGAGAGGTTTAAATGCTAGAAATAGGATTTGAAAATGTACTTCATAACACAAGGTTGAGAATGTGACCTCAGGTATTTAATAATCTAGCAGAGACACCCTGGCTGCAAAAAAAAAATACTACAAAAGGTTGAAGGGTAAAGCTAAAATAATAAAACAAAACAATGCGTACTATTAAAAATATGCAATTCATCATTACTAGCCAGGAGCCCAGTGTTATGGGGGGGGGGGGGGGTATAAATGGTATGCATAAATGGTATGCATTTTTATAAAGTTTAAAAGAAACACCATGATTAAACTAATTTAAGTGAACATTCAAAGCCTTCGCAATCTAAAGAATTGAACATTGACATTTATGCCTTCCTATTTCCCTCTTCTCGCCAACCTTGCATTTTAAACTGGGCATTTCCTCTTTTCCAGGCTGCATGTGTCTCCGGTGCGCTTCTCCCGAGTGCGCTCGTCTCTTCCCTCTACAGCCCCCTCCCCTGCTGCTGCGCTGTAGGGCGCTTGGATTGGGGGACATCACCACTGCTTGTACCCCCAACTTGAGTACCTGTTGCCATGGCATTTATGTCAGATCACACACAGCGCTGACCAGCTTCTGGTGCGCAACAATGGCACGAGTGGCACACACACTGAGCACCCGTGTCACAGAGGACTCGCACCTCCTGTGCAATGTATGACAATTCTTTCAAAAGAGAGGAGCTTTTTAATGTCGTGGTTTTAATATAAGCCACGTTTTCTTTTTGTTATATTCAGATTTATCTGCTATTACTTGAAAATACTGGACATTCATTTCCCACTAATGAATGTCCACTCTCTCCCACTAATGCCTATTTTGCGCTTGCAGTCATTCTGCTTTCCGTCCAAATTCAACGTGATATAAACTATTAGAACACGCAAAAGCCTGACTGAAATACTACCGCCTCTACAAGGTCTGCACCTGATGTCATTCACGCAAATATTCTCAGTAAATCACCCGCAAACCGCCCACAAACCAAACATGCAAACTTTTGCAGTGAACACGCAATTTAGTACTCTTTAATTGAGATCTTAGTAAATCAAGCCCCTTGATTCTTAACTCCTGTTCCTCAAGACCCTCCCCAAACCAAATTTCTCTTCTGTCTTCTCTCCTCTCAACAACAGATTTATCAGTGGAAACGCCTAACAGCAGAACGCCTAGATGTTTCCCCACCCTGAGTCTTCACCCCCTTGGTTGCTAAAAGCTCCTCAGGCGCACCTGTTGTGTGATTGTTCCCCCTGACCATGAAAGTTTAGCCTATTACAAATAAGCTACTTTGTACACAATACAGTGACCTGGTCTTGTAAGCGTACACTTGCTGAAAACAGCAGTGTTGCTTGAGAGGAACACTGAGCTTACAAGAAAAGATAGGGTCCGCAATAAAGATAAAGAAACAAAAGTATGTGACCTTATATAACAGGAAGCATGTCATGGTGAAAATAAGCCATGTTGAAAAATATACCAATGTAAACTCTCTTGATGTACCCATCAAATAATGCTCTAGAATCAATAAGCACATGAAATGACTTGCCCTCCATCTAGCCAGCAAACTGTTCTCATCATTAATCGTCACAATCAGACAGGTTAAGGGTATTGAGGGGGAAGCAGGGTCCTTGTGAAGTTAATTGGCTTTCATTATGCTCCTCACAAAATCACAGCACCAACAAAGTCCTTAAGGCTATTGCTCAGAAAAAAGTCTTCTTGCTATCCAGTGGGAAGACAAAATCAAGGCAGTAGAGCACTGTGATTCTGTTGGTATGATTAACATGCCCCAGAGAACAGAGGCAGGACCAACAAAGGCAAAATACTTACGTTTTAGCCAGGGATGAAAGTCATGGGCAAAGAAAGGTAAATGGGCTGTGTGCTGCCTTCACTGAAAACTTTTATGAAAAAATCTACATATCATTGTTTTTTTATTTTATTATAAAGACTTACAAGATTTGATATTTGGGGCTTGTTAAAGTATCTCTCATATCCCATAACCTGATTTTATTTTATAACATGTAAACAACTTATTTTGAAAGAGGACCTGCAGTTGGCTTCTAAAATACATGAGCCTGTGGTCTCCCTGACTTTAAGCTGTTCTTGTTTTGGCTGTTACTTCATAGCTGGTTATTAAAGATGCATTGAAAGGCTGGGATGATTATGATCCAAAAATCAATAATGCATGGCAATTGAGACGCCAACAAAGTGATTCTTCACAGAGAACAATGGAGAGCAATGCTCAACATTACACCTTTCTTAAATGATCTTTCTAAAACCTTCACACTGTGGGTTGGGGCAGGAATGCTGAGGTGATGTTTTCAAATCCATGTTGAATATAGTGGCATTTTAAATCGGATGAAGAAAGAATATTGCCCCTGAACCCATGCACTGAAAATATAGCAGGTGAGTGATGTTATAAATCACAATAACTTTGTTTTAAACAATGGAAAAAATAATAGAAATGTGCAATATTGAGGCACTGTATTCTATTCTGGCCCATAAAACCATAACAGAACATAAACATTGAAAATCCAGATGAACAAACAAACATGTTTGATGTGTTTGTGTTCTTTTAACTATTGCGATGTTGCTAAAAGTCAACAGAGAATATTTAAAACAGTAAGTAACGGGCGGCTCTTGTATCATTAAATGAGACCAAGTATATCATCCTGCAAATCTAAAACACCAGGAGGCAGAGAGGAACCTGAGAATCTTTTGGCAAGATAACATAAGTGTGTTGCTATACCCCAAAACTGTCTGGTTGATGGACAGGACCATGTTAATTATGTAAACAAGTTCCATCACTGCAGGTTGTATTAGTGTGCTGCCAAAGATTATAAGGACATTGGGTTCTTCGAGGCAGCTCTATTTCTCTCTCTCTGTTGACATCGCTTCTTTTTTATGTCTCTTCATAAATGTCAAAATTTTACACAGCTCCTTTAGTGATTCATGTTGGAATCGGGTCAAGCCTTTGAGAAAATACAGCTACAGCTGCACTGCTTTTTTTTACTGTCTGCAATAGGAATTTACACACCTTGACGGACTTCTCTAAACTACGATTTTCAATAGATCTAAAAAAACAAAAACTGAAACTCAGCCTCCTTTCCATTTTAACAGCACTTTCCACTTACCTGAATTGGAAGAGTCTGCATCATTCTCTTCTTCCTTGAGCCAATCTGTAGATAACTAGAATCAAACCATAACATGAAGTCAATAGGGCAATTTGTTTTATCATACTAAAATTGTATCTTATTTTATCAAGTACTTGTTATTAACTTGTTATTAACTATAATCATGGGTTGTCTTGCTACTAACTGTTCTGCCACAACTCATTCAAAATGCAAATATAGCCTTCGTCTTATTTAAGCACATACTAGTTAAAGTGGACTTAATGTGAAAAATCCACTTTTACAGGGTTTTCAACATATATGTGGGTAACCTGAGTGTTTATCATTTTCAAATTTTCCTCAATTTGTGACATCACAAACTGGATTGTGGTAGAAAAATACCCTCCCCCTCCCTGGTATCTCCACCCCCTGCCTATAGAGGGAAACTTTTCAGGTCTCCCACTGTTATTCTCACTACAGAGGAGTGATGTCTTCTGGGAAAACTCAAAGGGCGCTCTTATCATTTAAAGTGACACACACCAAAATGGAGCGTCTCTGTTGCTTCATTCATGTCATATGTTGACCAAAGCACAGCACAGATATTTCGTTTAGACCACAGGGGGCTGTTTGAAAAAAGTGGAGGGGTATATGTCATCTTGAAAACAGAATACCAGCTATGTTTTATACGTGATTGGTACAAACGTAACTCATAACATGTGGCTGGCGAGGAAATACTAGATTTTCAATACAAAAAGTTTGTTTAATCCCATCAGCTCTACTGCAGATCACACAATATAGGCTATTTCTCAGGCAAATGAACGATCTTTATGAAGAAGCATGTCAACTTAATCGCTGTAATACATTTTCACTGCTTCCAGCACGTTCAACTACTCCACCACTGCATTCTATGAATAACCAGTTGCACAAAGTTCATATAGACCATAAATTCACTTAATCTTAGCCCCCGGTAACGCATACTTCTGATTGCTTATCTCATCGGCATAATGCTGTGACTAAGCATGACTTGGCATGTTTACTTGAAATGTTTATTCTCAGAAAAAAGGACACAGTGAAACATGGAAAAGGTCTGATGCTCAAAGCTTAAACTTACGTGTACTTGAGTTATGACGTAGGCCTACATTGCACGTAAACATATTTAATTTTGCACAGTATGCAAAATGAGACTTTAATTCGTTGTTATGATCAGACAGTCCCAATTGAAAAGTATGCAGACTAAACCTGCAAGTACAGAGGTAGCTATCTGATATATTGTACCAGTATTACGCATTTGATTTTCTTTTTAAACAAATATTTAAAAAAATTTTTTTTTTAAATGACAAATGTTATCTTGTTCTTACTCCATCCTTTTGAATCTCTCCCTCCCAGCAGCCACGTATTGCTCCCCGGTCTGAAGGCTCTCAAGGCAGTCAACCTTGTGCCCTCCTCTCGGTGTATAGATGTTTCTCACCGCACCAAACGGGGCTTGTATCCCGCCAGTCACCTCTCTGAGTAAGGTCTCAAAGTTGGACACCCTCTTTTGGTTGATCACAATCCGTCGTGCCTCGTAGTAAGGATCCCCATTGCGGAACATGAAAATGTTCTTCACGATCGGCTGTGACAGAAAGTTTGGCTTCTCCGAGCTCATAATTTTGCATAAAAATCAAGTGGGCGTGCGACGGAGAAGATCTTTGTTATAACTATCTTTAAAGAGACTGTTCCCAATTGCGAGATAAAGTTTTCTCAGCCATTATAATGACATTAAGAGCTCCATCCAGGAACCACGTTTAGGGTTGAGAGGAGCTGGACGTGGCACGTATATCTTCGAGAAGGTCAGCAGAGGGGGACAAGAAGGTGTCCGGCACAATAATAGACTATGGCTACTATTTGTGCGTAAATGACTAATTAAAAATAAAACCACATGCATGGAAAAGCTGATCCCGGCGAAAAACGTGAAAACTATCCATATTTTAGTAGAATCTATGTCGACTACAGAGGAAACGAGTTGTCAGGCTCTTGTCCACCGTTACGCAGCAGCAGGTGATGTTAAGAGCCAAACTGGTTCTGTAGTATACCCCGATGTCAGCTGGGCATCATGGGAGCTCATCTGTTGGGATGTATCTATGGGAACAAGCTGCTGTCCAATTACCTATTACCAGGGACAGCTCCACAGTCGCAATCAACAGGTAAATCCTTAACCAATGTTAAAAAAATAGACTCTTTTCATTACAAGTGTTCTGCCAAGGTGTTAGGTACATAAAACATTGGCACAACGAGTTCTTTGACGTTATGTATGTGCCTGTTAGACTAAGTCGCTGTAAACGTTTAAACGGCCACATGAGAGAGTTAATTGGGCAACAAGAGACCAATTGCACAATCGGTGTTGCCGGTGACATCCCAGATGTGGGACTAAAAACATGTTTGTTTTGTGTATTATTAGTGTGTTGCCGGACAACATGAAGATGTGTACCCTCGCTTTTTCCTTTTGCATATATTGTCTAGTGACATGTCTTTTTTGTTGTTGTTGTAATACAAACCGATGATTAAAGAAAAAGTAATGTAGCCTTGATAAAATTGATAATAAATTAAATGTACACAGTCTCTCTCTCAAATAAAGTAATACACCTTTCAATACATTAATTTATGTAATTTATTATAATAAATAACCTAATAATCAAAACCTCTTGCAGCCTATGTTCCTCATCAAAATCACCTCAGGGTCGCCATGGCCTCTGTCATCAGCAGATGCGAGGTTGGGACATTTTGGGTGATATTGTATAAAGCCATGAAGGCCCATAACCTTCGACAGAACTTCCATGGAATCGTTGTAGAAAATGTAGTGTGACCTACGACCAATTCGCAGGCAATGTAGTCCTTGTAGTCCAACGTACATCCTCTAATACGGTTTAATCTGCCTGAAATGTGATTCTCCGTTTTGTCCACCTGATGGTGCTGTTGTTACCTATTTTATGTGAAATAATGGGAAAATCGGAAGCTGCTGTAGAAATAGCCTATAATTTATGAAAAGTAACACTCGGCGATATTGATTTTATGCTCTTAAAACATATAATATAAGTTATAATATTATATGAAAAATATGCACAAAAAGAGGAAGGCTTTGTGTTTTCCGTTGGATTAGATGAATCATTTTAGAGTGAACAATTTTACTGGACTGCAGATTTTTCACATCAATAATTGTATTTGTGTGTTTTACATGTTCTGAAAGGGGTTCTTGGATATGAACACATTTATTGTTATTAGCCTATTATTGCTTTCTTATTTGTGTGGGTGTATGTGTTTGGTTATCTGGTTTAGATAATGTTGGTTGTTGCACTATACTCAACTAATAATCACCATAAATCAAAAAAGAAAACTCAATTTAGGCCACAAGTTACAAAAACACACCTCATGTTTGTTTGATCCTGGACAAGACCCCATTTGTTTCGCCCCATCATCAGATGGCCCTATGGAGCTAACAACAATCCACAAATTAATCCATTAAAACACACTTAACAAAGTTCAAAGAAGGGGGTTTATTACTATTAAACAACACAAAGACAACAAAAGACAATCAACATAAAACTAATATAATCAACAATAACAACACAGCTTTGAGGCCTGCGCCTCGTTGGGCAATTAGTGACTTCACCTGGACTGGAGACAACAGAAAGTGAGAGCAGACAAATAGTACAGGGCAACACAGCCTAAACACTCGCTGCTTATCTCTTTTCTACAGTTTAACATAACTCCCTGTCATCAAACAATGTCACACTCAGGCCCCGGTGGGTATTGACAAGTTCAAAGTCCTGGTGGACTTCATTCCCAATTTATTGTAACACAGTCATCTGGCCATAGCCATCATGAGTCATCAGATCATGGCTGCCACTGTGAGTGCCTTATCATGAATCATGAATAATAACATCATGAATACTCTGACTTCCGCCACCACCAAAAGTAATACTGTCTATCATTCCTGAGTCATCTGACCATTGCCATCAGCGGAAGTCACCTTTTCGTAGTTTCTACGAGTAATTAGACCACAAAACTTGTTTTTTTACATAACACCCCCCCCTTACGAGAGAATTAAAAAAATTACAAAAAAAGTTGCATTTTTTTTGTGGTCCTTTCGAAAAAAACATAACACCCCCCCGGAAAAAATTGAAGTAATTGTAAAAAAAATCCAACATTTTCATGAAAGAAACACGTCCAAAATGTATAAAATTTCATGTAAAAACTGTAACCAAAATTTTTATGAACCAAAAGTTACTGATCTCAGAACAGTCTACCTATGTGTTACTCATCCCAGAACAGACAGTCTTTGCTACTGATACCAGAACAGCCTACCTATATTAATGATCCCAGAGCAGCCTGCCTATATGTTACTGATCTCAGAATAATCTACATTTGTGTACTGATCTCAAAACAGTCTATTTTTGTTTTACTGATCCCAGAACAGTGAATCTTTGTGTTACTGATGCCAGAACAGCCCACCTATGTGTTACTCACCCCAGAACAGTCTATATTTGTTTTACTGATCCCAGAGCAGCCTACCTATGTGTTAATGATCCCAGGACATCCTACTTATGTGTTACTCACCCCAGAAAAGTAAATCTTTGTGTTACTCATCCCAGAACAGCCTGCCTACATTACTGATCCCAGAGCAGCCTGCCTATACGTTACTGATCTCAGAACAGTCTTTATTTGTGTTACTCATCCCAAAACAGCCTACCTATGTGCGACAATTGTTTAATGTTTACTACTTCAATGTTTGCTTTGAAAGAGTGAGGAAGATGGTGGTGGATGAAAATCTCCAGTATGTTTCTGACAGTGAGATAAATTCTGTGCATTGCCGTGTTTTTTCACCTCTGGTTACTATATACTGACAATGTCATACAGCATATACAGCAAGTTCCCCTCAACTTCCTGCGTCCTATTTGACTCAAAGTGAGGAGCTACAAGATACTGAATGTCTATACTGGCTCTCAACAGCTTATTTAATCTTTCCTGTCATAGTGACACAAATGACTCACAGAACATAAATTCATTGGCTGCACGTTAACCAACCTAACATTTTATAACTTTATATACTCAAGTAGACAATGATCCAGCAGGTCTCAGCTGGAGCTGGGAGTGGCTGTGTGGAAAATATCCCCATGAAGCTATGCAACTGAGTACATTCAGTCCCTGTCTCCTGCAGGAGGACAACATCCTGACCCTCTTGACTGGTGTCTCTCATTGCAGTATCATCAGTTGCAGAGCGTTTGACCCCTACCAGCAACCATATATTAGCCAGACGTCCTGTTTATAAATTAACTTTGTTTGATTGATATATTGGTATATTGGCAACCATTCTCTATCATTAGCTTGAATGGCAGAGAAAAGAAAGTGATGTTTTTTTATTTTTTGAATGATGTTGAAGACCCACGTGACAATAATAGAAATGAAAAAAATATGTACTAAAGACAATAGTATGTGTAATGCAGTCATGTTGTCAGAAGAGGGTAGTGTAGAACAAGAAAGAGAATGCACTGGAACAAACACACATTCACATTCATGCAGAGAAGTTTTCAGTAGCGATGAAGTGTTTTAGGACAACTTCTTGGCATGATAATAAAGTGTATAAAAACAATGCATATATGTATTTGTGGATTGTGCGTGTGTATCTGGGTTCATGTACTATGTAGCAAATTTGGTACCTTCAGAAGGTTTCAGGGCCAAGAAAGCTTGCTTTAAGATATAACAAAATGGAAGAGGGCTGAGTGATGGCCTTGAAATATGGTATTGATTTGCTTACAATTACAGAAAACCCTCATGACACAATTTAAGGAAAAGCCAATATCCTAAAATGCAGTGCACATCCTCTTGAAAAACTATTTTATCATTTAACCTCTCCTTGAGTATATCCTGACAGCTTAATTGTCCTTGGCAGGGCATGGAATTATACATAATCGGTGTCATTTATTGGATGTCATCGGCACCTTTTAAACCCTATCCTCACATGGCCAAAATTGCTTTAAAATTGTCTTAGCTTGACACAAAATTTGAAGCCTCACAGCCACCATTTGTCACTGTCTTTAAGCAGTGTCATCAAATGAAAGAGGGGCAGACTCTATAAACCCACTTCCTGAAACTTAAAAAGTAAATAACAGGTAGGTGTTGGCATAAGCAGCATCAACAAGTGTACTGCCACACATTTACAATTGAATTGGAAAACAGTGTATATTTCATGAGGTCTCTACTGCTACAACAGTATTTCAATTCAGTTAATGTGACGTAATGCTACAGAACTTATGATCTGCTGGTTATTGATATCTATTAACCTAAAGAAAAGTGAATATATATATATATATATTCACTTTTCTTTAGGTTAATAGATATCAATATCTATATCTATCAATATATATATATAAAATCCTTCATTGTAACAATCAATGTAATACTTAAATAATAATGTTTGTATTTGTTGCATAAAAATGTCACTGCTCTTAGCTGCTGTTGGTTGTATAGTGTTGTAAGCATGTGTTAGTCACAAAAGAACAAACAAAGGGGTGAATTAGAGTGATAAGAAAAAGATTTCATGTTGTTTCCGCAACATCTTCTTTTTTCCTATAAAGGGTTCAATAAAAAAAACAAGGAGCAACTACTGAGTTATAAAGTATAAATATTGGATGCTAAACCTACACGCTGACACCTTCCAGCACTTTATACTTTTATAGTACACTTACAGTTTAGAACTTTAGAACACGGCACATAAGAAAACTGCAGCAGCAGCAGCAGCTGGACACTAACTTCAGGTGTGCACCTGTGGGTGGGTGAAAATAACGTAATTTAGGGGGTTGAGGATCCACCAGGGAAAGAGAGGGTGCTTGAGAGAGTGGTGACAAGGGCCTTGCATTGACTAGTACTTCTTAAGAAGCAACCAGTCAAATAAGTCGATTGAAGGATCGCGACGGGAAGAAACCCAAAGTACACGTAGCATCAGCACCCCCGTCGCTGAGGAGGATAATACAAGCACAGAAATGCCGGTGGAGTAACCCACCCAACAGAGACATGGAGGTGGTCAGGACCTACGGGTATCTGGAGCTGCAGTTGGATGACAAGCTGGACTGGTCACTAAACATGGACACAAACTTTGTTCCCCAGGCCCTATCTACCTATCTATCTCAGGAGGTCAGCCTGCCTTGCCTTAAATACATACGGCTGGTTCCTTTTAGAAATATAAAAGGTCATATAAGTATACGAGTAATATCACATTCAGGCAGTCATTTTCTACTGACAATGTCGGCAGTAGATAGTGAATCTTTTATCGTTGTAGATTGTACATCAGTGTGTTTTGACTCTTTGATTACTGAAAAAAATGAAGAGTGTTTATTCCAGGTCACACGTAGCTAACTTTAAAGAGCTAACAGCTGTTATAGATTCTCTTCATTACATTAGGGCTTTGTTGTTTTCCCTATTAGTGCTTCCTCTGTTTGTTTTAAGTAACGTGATGGATGGATTTGGGTCGGAAACTGAATGACAGATTTCATTACGATGGATCGTTAAGTGTTTAAGACAGACCCTGGCCCTTCTGCTACAGCAGGAAGGAAATGGAAAATGTTGAAGCGTGCAAATCTCAAACTTCGATGATTGCTTCAGTGGTAGAATGAAAAAAAAAACTCACCATGATGAGAGAATAAAGTATATGAGCTGAAAGGGTGACTGAATGGTGAATATTCATCGCCTTTTTTTTCAAATGTAGAATGTGTTTTTTTTGATAAAATCATAAAATCAATTCTCCAAAATATTATAAATCAAATTATTGGTAATTTTGCAATATTGGCTAGATTACTGACAAAACTAAACTAAACTAAAACCCCTAAAACAGGTAGACAGGTAGGCTGCTGGGTCATACATGTTGAGCATCCCCTCCATATCTTGCATTCATTATTAAAGCAACACAGATAAGGAAAGAACACAGATGTACATCTTAATTTAATTAATTGTACTTTATTTGACAGTACAAAACAAAGTCATACAGTCAGAAACACCACAGGGCACAGCACAGCAGCACAGGCATACCATTTGGGACATAATTAATCCTGTAGTACATGTACCACAAGGTAAATATAAGCCATTGCTGACCACGTTGAAATGTTTGATGGTTTCTGATCAAACAGAAAGATCGTTAAGACTAACGTATATATCTACCATACAGTAACAAAACAATAATCCATATATTTATATATATAATCTTGTTGGTCTTGTTATTCAGTATCATAAAGTACAATACGATACAAGCCCCTCCACAATACATTAACCTTTACGCATATATAATTGGATTGACTTCATATATTACATTACACACTGTTCATTTGCAGTTCATAAAAAGCAGCAACAGTCATGAAATTCTGAATCAGATTCTGTAAACAGTAAAATTAAAGCTTTATGCTTTCTGATAATGTGACAGTCATAGCCTTCAAATCACCAACTGAAACTTTGTGAGGACATAAAGGTGTATTGACACTACCCTGTTATAATGGGGAAGAAATACTGGCCGGGCTATGGAAGACAGAAACTGCCAAAAAATTAAGAAAACCTGCCCCATAATAATTAAGTAATACCCATGACTAAATCAAGAATTTAAAATTCTTGCGCATACCGTGGTTATCAAATTGTTGTTGACTTAATTCAGAATTAAAAAACAAACAAAAACGAAACAGAATTTCCTTTTCAGAGGATTGTTCTCATGTAAATGTGTTTTCTCGTCCTCCTATAGGTCCAAAGCACATTAAAGCTCTGACATTCTGCAGGAGGTCCATGACTTACTTTGATAAAGCATCAAAATATAAATATTTATCATATTCTATTAACCAAATCATGCCCACTTTTTTCTCTATATTACTGTTGGTGCATTTCATACTAGTTTATTTATAAAGTCTTCTTCATGTCTTCTTTTTGTATTTTAACTTATGAAGGTTTGGCAGTTTCTGGCCTCCATGTTTTAGCAGAATTAAGCTAACAATCAATTGGTCTTTTGAAAGAAATTCCCTTGGCAAAAATATTCTCAGGTGAGAAAGGAATACAAGATTTTTTACGAGTTATTTTTAGTCTTTGGTTGATTGGATCAGCAGTGTGCTAGATAATGTCGCTCTTAGGTGTCACTGGTTATTATGTGGATGTTAAAGGTCCCATATTATGCACTTTTTGGGGTTCATATATCTAATTTATGTGCCAACGAAAGTACTTTCACAATTGCTAATGTTAGAAAAAAGTTTCTGTTTTTTATGTATTGCCACTTCATGCAGGCTCTCTTATCTGCCTGTATGTTGAACGCTTGACACAAAAAACGCATAAAAAAGGATCCCCAGTGCCAAGTCTGATCTGATTGGTCGGACAATCTGCTCTCTTCTAATTGGTCAGTCATTCGACTTTGTTCTCGGATATGTCCGGCACCTTTTACCATTTTGGGAATACCACAGTCAGTCCGAGGGGAGCTTGTGCTTTACTACAAGTCAATGGGTTTGGATCAGTGATGTCATAAACCCATTTTAAATGAGTGGGGCTAGGGACCGAGCGTTACATGCAGCTATTGCTAATGCTAACAGGAGAAGGTATGAGAAGCCGCATTTCCGCAGACTTTGAATTTTTTCACAAAGATGTGCCTAAACATGCATAAGACATGTGGAAAACACATTAAAGAGCATATAAAACCAGAAAAAGCTGAATATGGGACCCTTAAAATGATTAAGACTTATAACTAGACTTGTCTGATTACAGACAAGTCTAGTTCAACAACATTTTTTGAGTATGCTCAACCATATAGTGGACTTAGAACAAATTGACTTTTGATTACTCTATAACTGTACTACTGGGTCGGATGTTAATGCAAATGCAAGCTTGAATATGTTAAGAGGAAGCCCATCAATTATATAGATTTGTATGCAACGAGACATCTTGGTTTACCAAAATCGGTGAGTCATAACAGTCTTAAAAAAAGAGCAAGTAAAGTGGTAAACACAACACACATGGACATGGACTGGGACCCATTAAAACCAGCAGCATTCATCAAATGTTTGACTTTTGAGAGATAAATACTACAGCAACTGCTTTTAGATGATTGGCTAATGAAAACGGAAAAAATCCACCTTTTTAGAAATAATTCTTCCTGATGCTGCGTGTAACTCAATATATTCAAACCATGTACACTTACGAAATGCTAATTCTCTATAATGTTCTGTGTCTCAATGACATAACATGCAGCATTGAGTTTTATTTTATTTTGTGTTACTTTGCACTTGACACAATGTAAAATGATACAATTTGTCCTCTCGTTTTACTGCCTACTTCTAAAGAATTTGAGCAATTGCACAACACGTCCCACATTGTTACTAGTGCAGATTCAAAACCTTTAATCTTGCACAATATTCCTTAAACTAGTTTCATGTTCGTGGAACAAGTTGGCTGAAGACTGAATTTGCTAGTTTCATTAAATCCCATTCACCTGTGTTGGCAGTTGAGAGGGTCAATGCACAGCTTCACACATCCACTGTCAAAATTAAGAACATTACAATTTAGGTTTGTTTTTTTCCCCTTTTTTTGACGGCACTTCTACACCTCTTTAACCTCCTTCACCAACATAGAGATTGAATCATCTTCTTGGTTCTTCAGACCTTTGCTGTGTACACACTCATCCACCCAATACCCATACTCTCATTATCTTTCTCTCTTTCACTTTACTTTTGTATTTTTCAAACCACCAACCAGTGATGCAGCTGTTGGGAAAATGGATAATGCTTGTGAGAAAAGTCATAGCCTGTAAAATAAACCGATCAGAGATAACACAACAACAACAAATAAATAATAATATTAATAAGATAATCCAGTACTCACTGTGAACTGCCGAACCTCCCCATTATCTACCAAATGATGCTCTGTTTCTGGGGTGATAGCATATGCCAATCTCTGTTTCAGGAGACAAAGTTCAGATGAAATGTTAGAGCTCTTTTACGAAGAAAATGTTTGATCTTTTCAAGGTGTTGTAAGACAAATCCAACTTTAGATGGAAGATGAATAATGATAGTGGAAAATGCACTTACGTCGCAAAACTTTCCAGGCAGTGTGCAGAGTTTGTAGATGGCATAAAGAGGCACCATGGCCATTGAAGACATGGCCACGCACCATCCTACCACATTGGCCCAGGGAGGGAACACATAGGAGCTGTAGCTTAGGGGGTTGTATGTGGCAAAGCTCACCATCACCATAAACTTGAAGGGAATTATTGGAGTGAAAAAGACTTCAATCAACTTTATCTTCAGGCACTTTCATAGCAATGAATGTATGTTTGACACAAGCGTGTTACATTGAAGAGTTAGTAAAAAGAAAGATTTCTGTTTGTCAACTAATAAAACCAGACACTTTGTGTATTGAATATTTCTGGATAATGTTAAGCCATGTGTTAAGTTCTAAAGACTAGACTAGACTAGAATACAAATGTTTGACTGTTCTTCAGGTAAGAACAATTAATATGATTCCTCTTTTTTTGCATGGTAAGAATCTTACTTCATACAAAAGAGGAATCGTATTGATTATATTGCCTGTAGGAACACTTGTGAAGAAAACTGGCAACAAACAAGCAATATGTGGGCTGATCTGTTCAACGTTTGCTCAATAGATAACCATGAACTGTTGAACTTTTGGAAGAAATATATTGTGGTAAAAGTTAATATTTCTGTGTGTTTTAAAAATCGATTTTTTTAGGACTCCGATGAACAAAAAGTCTGAGCATTTGGCTCACCAAAAGAAAGCAGGGGCTGACAAACTTCCAGCAAAGCCTCCAGTACCATCCAGGTCGCTGACCAATCATCTCTTCGATGTCATCACTGAATCGGTCCACCCCTGAAACAAATGGAAGTTCTTCATTCCACCTCCAATTATTTTTAAAAACACACAGTTAAACAGCTCATGGTAATATTATTTAATAAATATACAGAACTGCTATGTGGACTCACATCAGGTTTGGTGTAAGGTCCTTATTATGAAAATACCAGGTAATTGGAAATATTATCAAGGTCCTAAGTTATTTTCTATGTGGTTCCATAAGTAAGAGTTTACAAAATGTTACCATAACCAATCTGTGTGCCATTTTTACCTCCCCATAACTTTCACTCTCATAAATCTTGCAGTGCATTTTTTTTCCCACATGCCTTTCTACCTGGGATGCACCTCTTTCTGCAGAGGAATATATCCAGTCTGACGAGCAGGATTCCAGCACAGCTTCATGTACTTTGTTGTGGATATCAGAAGAAAAGACCACAGTGGACAGGGGTCAAGGGTTTCTGTCAGCAGTTATGAGGATGGGAAAAAAGGCCTGCTCATGCCTTAGGCTTGATTTATCTGGCTTGCCAAGGTCGAGACCCACCAAAGTGGGGCAATATGCTGACCCCACTGCCTGAGGCCTGTTTCTATTTAGCCCTTCATGGATCCTCTAACGGTCAGGTTAAGTAGACATGAAAAAAGTACAGAAGTTCAGGTCAACTATTCTCCCTGATCTTAAGACTGATTGTATAATAATTTCCTCCAACTGGTGTTTCAAAAGTCACGCAATGAAAAGTCTGTTCTCGAGTCAGCGTACTGTGCAATGGGTGAAAATACATGAATAAGCATCATCCATCATATCCATTCAGAAAACATATTCCAAAAATGGGTATTAGAAATATGTTTGGTGGAGGGACAACTTCTTTACTCAGAGAACCAAGGTTACAATGTAACCAGGCGGTTTGTGAAGGGTGAGGTTTAGGGTTTGTTTCAGACGAATCAAATAAAAAGAAATATGACAAAAAGAACAAAAGGACAGCACTTATTAGGATAGGATAGGATAGGATAATTTAAAGTTCAAACAAACAAAATAAAAGAAATGTAGTGTTTTTTTGTTTTTTTTAAACCTTGAAAACAACAAAAATAAGAAAAACATTTTGAGAGATAATTATAAACTATGTTAAACTGAGTTCTTGTGGTGTTCGGACATCTGGAGATACAAATTTACTTTGTTCTCGCCTCCACTTGCCACCCACAACAATCTTCAACCCAGCTATTAGACAGCTGACTCCTGTCAATGACAAATGGGAAGAGCTTTTTTCCTAGCAGCAATTTACTTATGTGGTGGCTCAGCACTGCTGGCTGAACACAGAGGTAACCAAACTCTACCGCAGCAGCGGTATAGCCTTGTACCTTCACAATACATGCACAGAGATGAAGAGGCGAAATCCATTATTGGGGATTGACCCACTGGCTGCAGTATCCTGACGTCTAATGGAAATATGTGCATCTGAGTCACAGTTCCCCTATGCCAACAGATTTTTCATCAAACCCTTAATATAGCATCAGCTTTGCTGATCATGAAAATATGAATCATCTGTTTCTATTTCCTCTATTCACCTGTCGATGTCTCTCACCGTAAAACCATGCGATGCCGATAGCTTCAATAAGCACTCCAAAGAGAATTGATGTTCCTGCAGCGTAATATTCCAGCAGGGTGAACACATACATTCCACCCTGGAGAGATATAATGAATTTATTATTAGTGTGTTATTTTATTGTGTTCAGCAACTTTGTATGACCAAAAGAAAGAATACAATAGAATAAACGAATAAAACAAATTAAAAAATGACTAAAGAAGAATAATAAAGTCCCCATGAAACAGAACTTAGAGAGTATCCCACTATCATGTTATGACATATCCAGCTCGAAGGGGATAGACCCAATCACAAGACAGAGGGCTGGACATAGAAATCAGATGAAATTGATTGGATAATTAGTTTCGACAAAGCTTTTTAATTGGTTGGAAGAGTCTTCAGACATTTGAATTGTTTTATAGGAAAAGAAAAGAAAATTAATTGGTGTGAAAATACTGTAAAAAAAAAATGGATATGAATCTCATTTAATGACAGATAAATAAACATTTTAGTAACCCTGGGAAATTTTATGTTGACTTTTAAGAATCAAGCACACAAGCTCAAAATGTTACAAATGACTTCATAGAATGCTACTTACATTAGTCACACAGAAGAGTGATATGAGGAAGGTGCCTACAACGATGAAGAGGGTGAAAAGCTCTCTGTGCTTGTGGAGACATTTAAACTCATCACACAGCCCTGTGATTACCGATTCCATCCCACCCATCTGCAAAACAAGACACAATAGTTAGAATGGGACGCAAAGTCGGCAGCAGCTGAGCTGCTCATTGACTGTAGTGTAATGTTTGGTCTACTTTTTTGCCAGATGGATGTCTGAATAGAGCCGCTGCCTATGATTCTACAAATAAAGTACATGTGTGACTGCGTGAGTACGGGTGCAAACTCACAGCACTGTCAATGCCCAGAGTCAACAGCATAATGAAGAAAATAACCGCCCATATTGATGAACCAGGGAGAGTTGCAATTGCTTCTGGATAAATAACAAACACCAAACCAGCTCCTAAGGTACAAAAAAAAGTGAAAGACAACACAAAAAGAATGAGGAAGTGACTTAAAAAGTCTTTGGAAATGTTGCTAAGCTAATCATATTGTTAAACAGATATTGGAGTCGTGCTGAAAAAACTAAACCTATGTGGCTTGTGACATGTGAAAAGAACCTCCAATAGCAGGTCTGCCTCATAACTAAATGAAAAAAAGAAACGCAATATGATTTGGCTTCTGTACATTTTCTGGACAAATTGTCATGTCTTCCTGCAACATGTATGCTGTTTTTTTTAAGTAACTTCCTAACTTTAACCGAGTAATTTGGCACTACATTTCTCAAAGTTTATTTTAAAACAAGTTTTGGGCTATTATGCCTTTATTGTAAGCAAGTAAACCTTGATGAGAGAGTGGGAAATGACATGCATTATTACAGAGGGTGAAAATTGAACTCCAAACAACCTCTTTACATAGGGCGTGAGTGATAGAATCACCAGGCCGTCTAATGTCCAAATACAGACATATAGTGAAACCTTACCGTCAATGGCAACTTTGTCCAAGGCCACATTGTGCTTGTGGGACATGTACCCCAAGAAGGAGAAGACCACAAAGCCAGAGAAGAAACTGGTCAAAGAGTTGATTGAGCTGGTAATGATGGCATCTCTGCATCAATACAACAAAAAAGATACAACAACCAAGAATGACAGTATTAAATTAATTCAACAGTTCATCATCTGTTGATCATCCATTACACAATTTGTATCAACATTATTGACCAGCCAATTCATTTGTCAGCCAAGAAGTTTAGCAGGGCTCGGCCAAGACTTTTGCCTCTCAGCCTCCATGTGAAAAGAATTCTGACTCGCCCTATAATGATTTTGGTAGCACATTAGTGTTTATTAAAAAGAGGTGTTTGAAACAATACATTAGAAGAATAAAGGTGAATAAATTATCAAATACAAGCACGATTTACAGATTTTTTACTCCTGACATCAAAGTCAGACATTTTTTGGCATAAGGCTGAATTAGTAGTAATTTAAACCAGTAACCACCAAGTAGTAATTTAAGCATTTTTCTTATGTTCAAAGAAGAATGCACAAGGTGGACGATGTCACTTAATCAGAAATGTTAAAAAAGGAAAAAAAAAAGGGAGATCAAAGCCTCTAGCAGGGTGCGGTTGATTTCAAAGAGCGCGACAGTTCTGATTGGTGTTACGGCTGACAGTTGCACAGCGAGGTGTACAAGACATAGCAGTGTCAAGGACATTCAAAGGTTCTTGTAATTCAACTGCTTATGTTGTGCGCACGTGTTTGCATCTTTGTGTGTATGTGTATTTGTGTGTGTGTGTGTGTGTGTGTGTGCTACTTCCGGTCCTGTCGCCATCTGTAAATCTCCTTCTGCCTCTCTCTGTGTGTCGTTACCTGTAGCAGTTGTTGCTGAATTTGTTGTAGCTGGAAAAGGCAATTAGCACACCAAACCCCACTCCCAGAGAGAAACAGATCTGTGTTGCTGCCTCAATCCAGACCTGAGGAGCGACAGAACAAGCACACTTGTGTGAAGCGGCAAACAAAAGGCACAGGAGAGGAAAAAAGCCATTATTAGGGATAATTGCAGGAAACTCATTCAACAGCAGTAGATGAAAGACGCTCGTGAATACGGGGGGTAATTTTGCAAATTACTGCTCCATGCATCTACCTAATCTAATTCTCTGATTGCTGCTGTGCATCTCTCTATCCCTCTTGCGTTCTATCTCATTCGCCATAACTACATTCTGTAGTCCTGTAAGCTTACTTATTGAGCTCCTCAGTGTCTATTCAGGTAAATAAGATATAGTTTGATGTGATAGCAGGTTTCACAGTGAGGAAAATATTACAACGGTTTAACACAAACAATTTTCTCACATTTAATTCTAATGTCTTGGTGAAATGCCACTCAACAGTACTTCACATTGAAATACAGTATATTGATTATTTTTTCTCACAGGGTCTAAGATAAGAAATATGAGTGTTTCAGCACCACAAAACAAATACAAGGCTAGCGACTGGAGGTTAATGTTCTCAGATGTACTAACTCATTTTGTTGTGACGTTTACAGTAAACGTTCCTCGTCAGAGCTTTTGTAGCTCAGTTCTAGAAAAAAAAAAAAAAGTCAACTTGTTGTGTGTACAATATTTTGGTTTGCTGTGTGTCACTACAGCATACGTTTGATAACCATGTCTTGTTTCTTTAATTTCTCTGAATTTTGGTGAAACTCTGCATGATCTCTTTTAACAGGTTGTTTATACACTGCAACTGATGTGCAATATTAGACAATAAACAACAATAAAGACATATTTTGTTCTCTTTTTTTTAACTTTATGTGTTGCTGTTGTTACTGGTATTACTACAGGCAATGATAAGACTTGCCATGTATCATTATCCATTGATCAAGTCCAGCTTAAGGCTTGAGAATGATAGTTGACCAAATGTGTTGCAAGAAACAAGTCCAGCACCTCCACTTTGATTTAAAAAAAACCCCCAAAAAACAAAAAAACAAAAAACAAAAAATGTCAAGCATTTTTTTTTTTTTTCTCCCTCTCTTGTACCCCCTCTGCACGCTCAGTTTGATACCCTCTCTCATCACACACTCACCTTGGCGTCACAGAGTCTCAAGAAGTCCACAGAGAGGTAGGCTTTAATGCCATCGATGGCTCCAGGCAGAGTGACTCCCCGGAGCAGCAGCACAGTCAGGACCACATAGGGCATAGTGGCTGTGATCCATACAACCTGAAAGGGTTGCACAAGGTGGAAACACATGCAGATACACACAAACAGATCAAGCTCACAGAGAAAGCTTCACAAATATTTATGTGTTTACACAAATTGATATGTACACAAAATGTTTTCTTGAAGTAAGTAGCAGTTTCATTATAGCCTATTTCCTTAAATGCTATACTTAACTTAAAATGATTCTCATTAAAACAAACTGCAGGAATTGCACTAATATTGTGCTTTCCACATCAGCACCTGTAGCTACTGTGTCATTTCCTACCTTTCCAGAGGTCTTGACCCCCTTCCAGAGACTGAAGTAGAGCAGAACAATAACTACAGCCAGACATGCAGTCAGTTGCCAACGTGGACGGCCCAGATCGTCAATACCGCTACTGTCCTGGATGTGAAGCACACCTCGTCTAAAAGGAAAGGAATATTCTGGTCAGACCTGTGATTACAGCACAGACCTTACTTAAATAGAGGGATAAATTGAAGGGAAAGTTCAAGAAAATTGGGCGCACTATAACAAACTCCAAAGATCGTCATGTTTTCCGAGTATTTCTGTTCCTAATGTGATTGTAAAGAGGTTGGAACATAATCCACAAAATGACAAATATAAATGGGTCAATTAGTTGCATTCTTACTTTCTAAACCCTCATATATAGTACGACACGTTCACAGAATGTCCACAACTTAAACCAAGATATGTTCTGAGGAAAAACTCTTATAGACCGGCTGGAGGCAACCTGGCAGCACCTATCCTATCCCTAATGTGCCACTGATGCTTTCAGTGTGCATGTGGCAATGTTCTTGGAATGATAATCCAAATACAGAGAATACTGCAACTTTCATAAACATAATTATTATTCATTTCAACAGTTAAACTGCAGTATATTAAAATATGTTGGTCTTGAGCTTAATGGTTTTACAGCAACACTTGTCTTTGTTGGAAGCTTAGTACCGAGGCTTCATCTATGTCAGTGTACATGAAAGATGCCTGAAGAAATCAACAGAAGACGTTCTGGTATTTGTTGCAAAATGTTACTTTACGTTAAGTTAAATTCAATCAAATAACATCAAATAACAATTATCTACAAAGATATTGATACCAAATTTAATGTAAGTGTACTATATGACTGATCCCACCTGGAGTCAGATGGTTTCATGCACAGCCAAACAGATGAGACTGAGTATGATAAGCCAATGTTAAACTGATGTGGTCAAATTGTCTGCAGGTGGTTCTATGTAAATAGCATGCAGCCTCTTCAGCTGTATGGTTGACATGTCTCAACTGTCACAACACACCATGCTTACAGTTGTTTGAAAAGGGAGACACCTGCTCGGCTTCACAGGAAAGTGTGCTGCATGATTTAAATGCAGCCAAACTCTGATGTGTATTTTGAGCATCACTTTAATCTGCTATTTATGCTTTTTGAATCTACTGCTATTATTTGATATGGATACAATGCATCGCTTTACTTCCAAAAATCTTTTTTCTTGAAAGTGTGGTTGGTATATATGCAATTGAGATAACTTGAAGCTAAGCCAAAGCAAGACACACACTTGTGAGTAGGTGTTTATATCAAATACGTTTTTTTAGTTTGATTGAAATGACCATTTCCACATTTGCTGTTGGTATAAAGACTTAGATTATGACAAACTACAATCTAACTTGAACACAGTACACAAAGAGTAGCATCACTTAATTTTGAGAAACGAAATCGCAGTTTAAAGCCATTGAAAACAGATGAACTAATCAATACAATGACAACACTGATAATTATATTATTAAATACAGTTTAATTTAGCTTCAATATTTAGTCATGTAAGTTTGACTTATACATACCTCAGTATTTCAATGATCCGTGTGGGGCTTTAAACTGACTGTAATCTACCGGTAGTTATTTTCTTTCAATGAGAACATTTTTTTTATTTATCATTAAACATTTGGTGACAAATGGCAGAGCAGAAATTTCAGCTGACTTACTCAAAAAACTCCTGAGCAGGGGTGGCCTTGTAAATGTCACTGACCGAGCCATTTTCAGCCCATTCAGAGCAGTTTGGACTGTTCCAGGTGTTGTTGCAGTGGACCCAAGGTAGATCGCCAGTGAAAGATGAGAAAAGGTAGAACATCGCCCAGGAGATAATGACGTTATAGTAAAAACCAACGTAGAGGGAAATGAGGATCACCGTAAAGCCTACACCTGTTGAAAGGAGACAATGGTTGGTGTTTACAGACATTTATAGACCGAAACGTTGGCTGTGCACACTATAAGAATTAGTAAAGACATTCACAGGGGGTTCCTCAGTTGAATCAAATCTCCCACTACCCAATCAGTGTCTTTGCTCTTTATGGCCAGCTTTCATTGCCGCAAATCTGTCCATACGCCAAACGCCAAGAGAGCGCCAAATCACATCTGCAGCAAGCAGCTACACAAAACGGGAAAATACAACGTTTGTGTGCTATGTATTCTCAGACCAAACAGCGGACATGGCTCTCTGGTGCACTGCAGAGTATAAAGTCAAATGCAGGTGATTTTTTTTCCAGAGACTTCCCAACATGTTGCTTTTGAGGTTTTCAGGGGGGTTCAAGTGTCAATCAGGGGCTCTCAGACCCCCCTAGACCCCCTGTATTTCACAACCTGCTTGTAGGTTTTTTACATAACGAAGGAACAGTTCACATAATGCCCAAAAGTCAACTCAAAAATCCTGTGGTGTGGTTAGACTTTGTCACACCTACCCCTCAGCTTTGGAAACAGGCATTTAAAATAATTATATAAAAACATTCCATCTTCTTCCTTTACTTTTGTGGCCCATACAAAAATCATGTCTTTTTCACAGCATGCTAAAAACTCCTCACAGGAGCTTTAAAATGGAAAAACATAAATAAATTCCTTATTATATATATATATTCCAAAGGCCAGAGTCAGATACACTGATGACTACATTTTGTGTAATTGGCTTAATGTTTTGTTTTAGGGGTCTAACATTGTGCTGAACCTAAGCAACAGTATTAGGTGTGGCACACGAGACAATTTCTGTTTTGTCAGTTTTAAGATTTTGGAGGTTATGAGAGGTGAAGTTGATGATTTTCAAAAGGCAGGTAGTTATGGGTTGGACTGCAATGATTAGTTGCAGTCCAACCCTGGGTGTTGCAAGCATCGCAGTGGTGCTGTACGTCAGGGGACCATTCAACATGATTGGTGAATCTTCTGGCAAAACAATCTGCATTAAAGGAAAGATGTGCAGTGGCTGCCCTCACTGAAGAGGCCCCTGAGATGTTGGGTGTTCAATGCCTTGCTTCTCGGCAGTGCTCGAAAAGTGGTCTGGCACCTCTCTACCTACCAGACCAACTTTTATATTTTTGGTCCGCATTGGAACTCGAGCCGGCAACCATCCGATTCCCAATTTCCTATGGACTGAGCTACTGCCACCCCTAATGTACTCCTTTATTCTTCCCACAATAGCGAAATATATAAAAAAGTCATTCTAACTCTGCATGGCTGTTAGCGCTGCTATCTCTTTGGAGTCATTTGCACAAAAAAGGCCAGATATGCCTGGAATAGATACAGAGAAACTGATTAGAAGTATTTCAAACAACACCAGACTTCTACTTAAGACTTGTAGATTTACTACAATGAGAAGTGCATATGAGAAGTGCATTTTTCACGTTTGTGTATGCCTCAAAAGCCATGAAATAAGTTTCTTAAAATTGGGATAATGAGTGGCTTGATCAAGTTTAGACATCATTAAGAAAAGGAATGGAACCAAAATAATCCTCACAGAGGGAACTTGGTTGGAATGGAAGATAGAAGGTAAAGGATTTCTGTAACAGCCGAAACGTTAACAGGAATATAACAGAGAGTCACCTTTATCAGCTGAAAGGAGTCATTTGCCACTTTCATATAGGCTTTGTATGGCTCTGGAATATTTGGTATGTAGAGCTATTGGAATCAATAAATAAAGCAATGCATTCCTTTAACAGTACAAAGTAGGCATCACTGTAATATTTGCCGACATTCCACCGCAGGAAAGCAAGACCTCTCATCCAGTGTGAGCCCAGGCGCCTTTGAAAGCATTACAACTCTTAAAGATCGCCTCTTTACTATCAACCCATCTGCCCTTTCTGTAAATCTGAAACCCTGACCACTCTTCTAAGGTTGAATTTAAGTGTTCAACTTTTCTGAGAGGCATGACCACAATTGAGCCTTATTGATCCCTTTGTAATGTGGATGTGATATTTGTACGGAGAGCGAGGCCTTTTGTCTGCGCCACATGCGGCCATGTTATCTCTCCATCTTAGCCACTTCTCCCTTTCCCTGTCATTTTCTTTGAATGCATTGATCCTCAGAGGAAACCAGCTTGTTGATCAGAATAATTACTGTCAATATGTGCATGTGTATGTGTGTATTTGAATAATTACAGTTATCCCCCCACTGAGAGACAGGGAGAGAGTGAAGCGTGTGATTAGCACGTCAACCTACTCAGTGTGGTCCCTAACAGACGGCTAATGTGCACACACACAGGAGGCTAACACACGCATAGAAACACATGAAGGAGCACATACACAATGTGAACCACCTTCAGATGAGCAAGGACATGATGCAACTGAAGACGGCGGTATGTCATCAAATCCTGAAGCAACAGATGGTCTGATTGGAATAATGGGACTAGAGGTTATATTTGTGTCGCAGCTTTCAATTACAGACATGGATGAAGTGAAACCTGGAAATTCTTCAACAAATTGATATCAATGTCATGTGTACAACAAATGTGTTAAAACACAAAAGACTGACATAGCAACTGTGTGAAAATCATGAAAAGTTCGACCAAACTAAGCGTGTTTTGGGAAATGATATTGTCCTAATATTGTTTGTTTCTCAATTAGTTTGGATGACATCTTCCTAAACTGTGCCTCGTTTATCGATGTGTTGAAAAGTAACCCTGAAGAATGTCAGCCGGTGTTCCACGGCACTGTTTGACAGAAGAATTTGGACAATCAAGATGGGAGTCTAAAAGCCCAATTTTCATTTGCTTTCCATCTGAGTGCCAGCAAAACCTGATGTTCTGCGGAGGATAAATAGCGCCTGTCGCTTCTCAGAGCAGAGACAAGAGGACAAAAGACAGGCATGTGGGCAGACTAGTAGACAGAGAGACATGTACATATTAAAGTTAGCTATCAGAAAGATAGACAGGCACGTAGGCAGACGGACAAAGGGACAGAATGAAACTTGTGACACGGCATGACAGATTGATCATTTTGTGCAAACCTCCCTTTGAAACAGGCAGGTGTCAAACTAAGGTATTTGCATGAGTACAACCTTTAGTATGGTCAGTTGCCTATCTGTATACCAAGATGTGTGGCCGAGTAAGTTCATTTCCTACCTTTAAATATGGGGCAGATCTTCCAGACCCCTGCTGCCCCTTCCCTGTTATACTGTCCAAGAGCCAGCTCCATGTAGAAGAGAGGCATGCCTGCTATCACCATGAAGAACAAGTATGGCACCAGGAACGCACCTGCACACACAGGTTACATCAAAAATAATACAGTCATATGATAAGAAAAAAAAAAGCAGTTTTTTTTTGATTGAAGTGAAACCTAAGCCCGAACATGCAAACCTAACTTATAACAAATGAGGGACTGAGTAAAGGACAGCATTCCTTGTCAGTTCACTGGCACCTCATCCTTGATTTCATTATCTTTCTTGACACGTCAGGCAAATAATTACATGCCGTGGTTGATGGCAAAAACCCACGAAGGCAAGATGCCAAGCATGGATGTCAGCTGCCAATGATCAACAGTTCATCATAGACTTTGTGAAAGTTTAAAAAGGTACTTTTTTTATAGAGAGTGGCTTTCGAAAGCTATGCAAAGTTCAATGAGGAATAGGAACCTTAAGCCAACACATGATATCAGTACAGGCTGAAAACGTGTGAGTTTTTGAAACTCACAGAAATGCTTTTGGTTGGGTTGACCTATACAGCTCGCTCACTAAAAAAGTTCCTGGTTTGCAGCCAGTTAATAACTTTATTGCACATGTTTTTTATTTATGGCTGTTTGATATCTTGTCTCTTTGGTAAATCATCAAATAAAAACATTACTCCTGCAAGTCATGGCACAAAAACAAACAAACAAAAAAACAAGATTTCATTCAAGGTTCCGCAAATTAAACTGCTAATACTATTCCTGTCAACACAGGTATGAAAACATACTGGATCAGCAACACATGACAAGCCTTGACAATGGTTAGTATCATTGCCAGCTCTGAAACATAATGAAAGCTCTATGTTAAACAGCCATAATTAGTGGCGGCGATTGTTGGTGCTAATCTATTCAGAGCAGCTGTGGTGGTTTTTACCCTATTTTGATCTCTGTGAAGAGCAAAAGAAAAATCTCAAACGACAACTGGGGAAAAAAAAGCTTAAACACAAAATACAGCACTATTTCACACACATTGCCAGTGCATATATGTGCAAAATAACCCATGCATGCAAATGTATGCATGCATAATATAAAGATGTAGAACTATGCAAATGAGTGTACATAAAATTTAAATCTCACCTTTTCCCCTCTAATTTCTAAGTACTTTACTGTGCCGCAATTTTTTTTTTCTTTTCACACAACCAAGCACAAAAATCCCAAGGTGAGGTCTTTATCTTTCCTTCACTAGTCTCAGGGGAAATATTTTCTTCTCTTACATAAAACCCCACCTTCTCCTACTCTTGTCCTCCTCTCTCTTGCTTTCTCCACTCTCTCACTTCTTCTTCATCACTTAAATGTTTTGTATTTTTTAACCAAGTATCCAGTTTGAGAGTTCTTAGACAGAGGCTGACATGCGCTTCCTCACCTCCTCCATTCTTGTAGCAGAGATATGGGAATCTCCAGACATTGGCGAGGTCCACAGCAAAACCGATTACAGACAGGAGGAAGTCAATTTTCTTCCCCCAGGTCTCCCGTTCTTCCTCCCCACTGGGTACGGTCTGAGTGGGAGTGGGAGCCACCAGGGTGGTTGAGGTGAACTGAACCCCATTCTGCTCCTTCACCAAGATCAGCTCCACCTAAAGAGTTAAAATATTAGTATTACATAATTAGGTGCAATAGGTTTTTCAATCATAATATGGTAAGTTGCAGTTAAAATGTTATGATTAAACAATATTTAACCTAAACACACCATGTTTACCATGTTTTTCAAAATCTTGCACACACAAGTAGATATAATAAAAGACATATAAGGAGTAATACAAGTCAAGTGCCGAGATCACTATTACAAGAATGTAGATTATATTTGTTTGAAGTATTGAGGCTGTTTTTTTCGGTTACTAAAGAGTTAATTTTATGTCATCGTCTCTCTCACTTACCACACATACAAACGGGTGGCAATGAACTTTATTCCTTTTATGCCTAATTACCAGTCTTTATGTTTTTTCTTCGCGGATTAGTTCAATGTGTATTCTTAGGGAGATGTTTGGCTTTCAGAAAATTGGCATTGTTATTATTATGGGGTTTTTTGTTACCCAAGCTCTTTGGGTATAAATTAATTCAAACAGACCATTTTAGAGAGAAATGCATTTCATTAAGAGCCTTGCGCCATGCAGTGAGGCAATTAGGTTTTCGACATGGAAAATGAATGGCATATAATCGACTCAAGTACAAATGTTTCAGAACTGCACTGACCTCTTTGGGACCCATGGTGTTGGAGGAGGGTTTTTCTGGGGCTACCACTGAAGACATCAGGCCGACAGGGACTTTTCTCTGTGAGCATGAAGGGGATGCACAGCCTCTGGAGCCAAATGTTGGCAGTTGTTGGCAAGGAGGGAGGTTAAGCAACACTGAAGAGTGCTGAGTTCAAATAAAACAGATAATGACAATGAATACCTTTTTTGAGAGATTGTTATCCAAACACAAAAATAAGTACTTTTTGGGGTACAACACAAAGCCAGGAAAAAAGCCCATAAATTAAAAACATATTAGAAACACAAGCACATAAGATGATTTTGTAAGAGTCGTATCAAACAGCTAGTCGGCATGTAAAGTTGTAATATTGATATGCAAAAAGAGCAGATGGAGGGGGGAGAAAAGGGACCCTGGGCAATAGGATCCAGGCTGAGGAAAAGCAGGGGGGTGGGGAGCGGGTCTAAATGGCCATCACAGCATGCTCATTTCATTTTACACTTGTTGATCGCCATTTTGCTTGCAGATTTGGCCCAGTGTCTACCAACCATATCATACAACTACAAGCTGTTCAGATAAACATTTTATGTTTGAGATGGCTATACTTAAACTGTGCATCTAAAATACTGTTACTAATGAGGAAATAAATTAAAGGCTAAGTTTACTTCTTCATAATAATAATAAATGATCTATATCTTCAAGTTTAGCAAAAACAAACTGTTCCCTTTTTTTTTTTTTTTTTAACTCTTTTTAAGTCTCTAATTTTTTGTGACATGAATATCAAGCTGCTCTTGTACAGATCTTGCGCAAAATATTTAACATTTTAAGACAACACAATCTCACCAGTTCATCACATCAGCATTTAACTTAAAAAGTTTAAGTGTTTCGAGATTACACAATGTATTGGAATGCTAACACCATAAGACAAAAAAAAACAACATTAAAGGTTCAAGCAATATGCTGTTAAATAACATATCAGAACAATTTGGAAAACTGTATGCAATTTTAAAAGAAAGAAAAAAATAGATATTTATGAATAAAAAATACTTACTTTTAAGGAATGATGAGTGAAATCTTCTTTAGTTATCACTTTGGACAATTTAATTCCAGTTGTGATGATGTTCTTCAGAGCTCTGAAAATGTATGCTGACCATATTTATGCAGAATGTCCTTGAGAAGTTAGACTGAGATTCAAGCAAAAAGGTTCAACGGAATTGAAATGATAAAAAGATTAAGATATGTAGGTGAGATTTAAAAAAAGATGATCTGGTAAAGTGTGAAGGTTCAAGCTGGCTCTCCACCCTCTTAGGCTCCTGATCCCAGAGTACCCTGTGGTCTGGAATAGAGATCTGTCCGCGATACCACTCTTGTATAAAAAACAATCAACAGCACCCCCCATCGCCGTCACTCTCCTCCCTCCCTCCCTTCCAATCCAAGCTTCATCTGTTCCTCCTCCTCTCTCCCGTCATTGCATTTTTTTTCCCACCTGTTTTCCTGATGACTTTCCTTCCAATGCAAACGTAAACCTCTTGATTAAACATAAACAACTGAATTATGTCAAGCTAAAAACAGGATACAATAAGATTGCTTACCAGTTTAATATTTTCGTATGTTGTAATTCTCAGTAGATACATTATAGATTTTGTTTGCAAAACAATTTTTTTTAGAAAATACCAGCAGGATCATGTACGCTTTATTTGATGGGTTATTCATATTGAAAACAAGAAGACAACTGAAAGGCAGATATTTCCTTTGTAATATTATCCTGTAGTGTAAGTCCCTTGCTTGATACACTGTTTTAATACGCTTTGAATACCAATACTATGTTGTCCTCATGAAACATGTTGATAAACCATATGGAAATAAAAACATTTGAATGTTGTTCATGACTAGTCAGTTACTGGAATTTTCTACAAAAAAAGAATACATGTCAGAAAATTTCACTTGAAATTGACTCAATATCATGATCTTGTTTTTACACCTTGTTAGCCTGTTGGCAGTACAAATGTGTGATAGTCATTATATTCTTGTCATTCTGTTTAAAACAACTTCAATGTGTAAAAGTGGAGGGTTGCAGCTATAGTAGGAACTCCTCTATGACATGAAATCTCCCTCCACGTTAAAATGATGGAAGGGTTCCTGTGTACTGTATCTGTGATCCATACTGAGTGGGATTCATAGGAAAACATCAAATCAACCTCTACTTGGATGGGGAATAAAGAAACACTACCTACACATTGGAGGGGGGAGAACTCTCTGACAAGCATTTTTTGACCAGGAAATAGCGATGTGAAACTTCTGCTTTTTGGGCCCAACGGCATACGCAATGGGGTCAAGTTCATGGCATGGCAGTTTGGTCCAAAGAATGTGAAAGGCACCAAGGAAGAAACAAAGAGTGGTTACCAAATCCTAAAAATGGAGCTCATATCAACAAAGTACCAACTCTGGTACCACTTTCATGGAAAAAGAATGGATTCTGCCATCAGGGGAAGTCTTTCTTTTGTAGAGGTTGTTGGGTTTGTCCAAAAGTTCTTTACTATAGGGATTGTAAATCCATCTGACCTGAGAATGCCTTGTTATCCCTTGGAAAGATAGGTTAAGAGACCATCTCCATTATGGCCATGGCCATCAAAACGCTTAAAAACTTCACTTCATAAACAAATCAGTGATAGGTGATTGAGATAAGATCCATGTTTTATACAGTCCACCATTGGTCCACTTATTTAGCCTGGTACCACTGGGACCAGCCCAGTGAAAAATGAAAATGAATCAGATCAGTGTTCACTTTTAATTTAGCCCTATGTTGACCTGATCTGACATAATGCATTTGTAGCTGAGAAAATATGACACAAAAATGGCTGCAATTCCAGAATTAAAACTTCATCAACATATTCTGTAAAATTCAATGAAATCAGTTCCCCTTTTTGTTTTCCTCTCTTCTTGCTGCATCCTTCAATAGACCTCAAAGACTCACCCAGCAACCCACCCAACCTGCCAATAAGCAAACACATCCTTACCTGTAATGTCTGACCGGCATTAATACAATCAGCTCTGGCACAAAGACCTCACCCATTTCAAACTCAACCAAAACAGCACTGGGACATCAAATTACACGATCAGCCCACACCCCACGGACAGATTTATGATTGTTATGTCTGTAATGACAGCCTGTTATTTTTGCAAACCCATCACATTGATCAATTGGCCACTAATCCCAAACACCAACACCACCCTCACCTCAGCACACACACTTTTAAAGTGCAATCATCCATCAAGCCTCAGGCCTTATATCACAAATTGTTGGGTCGATTTAAGCAGCACTGGATGTATGAGGTTTCCGAAGGAGCTCTGACAATGGTGAGCTGAAGATGATCGAGTGTCTTGTTTTCATAAATGCAACAGCTGAGACCCGCAGAGAGGGAGGTCGAAGGAAGGGGAAAGAGCAAGAAACAGTTGATAACTCGAATGGGAGGGAAATCAAGGAGAAAAGCAATAAGTGGATTTTTAAAATGATACAACACAAATAACATTGTCGTGGGCTTTGCAAAATCTTGGTTTCTCAAAAAAGACTAGTTTGCTTGCTAGTATTTTTACTACCGTTCTGAAAAAGAGCTGTAATTAAAACCTTGAAATTAGTAACGTACTTAAAAATCAGATCAACCAAATGTTCTTTCCACCTGACGTTCTTTGTCTGAGTGCTGTCTGCAGACTCTTGCAGGAATACAAAAAAAAACACAAAAGAAGAATGAGGACAAATTCTTTGTCTATTGAGTCATGACCATAACCACTGATTCCAGACAATTAAAACTTTCCCCCCCAGACAGAAACTACCACTTCACCTGCTGAGCAACACAGTGGGGAGTCTCATTAAGTTATAAATGATGCATACTGTAATAAGTTCTGCAAGAGAAAAAGAGTTAAACATTCAATTATCAAGTGCTCATTTTAAACATTCACTGCACTGTCTGCAGAATTAATAAGAAAACACGAAATGCACTTAATTAAAAGAGGCATGGAAAAAACAGAAGGACAGAAGCTGAATCCTATACTCAAGGAGATGTCACTTTAGGTCAAGTCTCTTGACGCTAACTGAGTGGCTTTACACAGCAGTGTTTTGAGCTAGGTACTAGCATAGCAAAGTTTCATAACAACGCCAACATTTCGGTTAAGGAGTTGATATGCATTACAACGCTTAAAATGTACCGTCAATTAGCAAGTTAGCGGTCTAATCTTCATATCACCTTTTTCAAATGATTGTTCGTGGTTCAAGATATGGCACAGACTACCTGAATTAATGATGGACAGAAACAAAGCATGTAGCCTAACTGTTGTGGGAGTCCACCCAATGAGTCTTATAGATGGACACTGTGGAGCTAGAAGGAAATGAACATAAGTGAAGTGATAAGAATATGTCAAGGTCCGATACAAACTTGTTGTCATAAATGTAGATACTGAGGTAACAATATCACATCTTTGACCTGCTGGGTTGCACCAGAATAAAAGTCACCAAGACAGATTGGCAACATGTCCACAAAATTGTTAAAAACAAAACAAACCACAAAAAAATCTACAAGTTGTTGAGCAATTTTAAAGGAGATATGTGGATCTGCTTGACTTTGATAATGAGAAGGGCGCATTACAGTATCAGTTGTGTCTAAATCTATAGTCCATAGTGTCTACCTATAGTGTCTAAATTCCTGAAAGCAGCATTCAGCACTTGAAATTGCACCGGCATAATGTTACCTCAAGAGGGAGACATTTCTGAAATAGGCCAACAGGAGAGGAATAGACTTAGCTGCTGTACACACATCATATAAAACTCATTTCTTCCCTATGACATCATGCAACCAAATACACCAACAATTATCCTGTGAAAGAGACAACTGTGTATTTGAGTTTTTTTTTTTTTTTATTCGATCCAAGAGTCACATTAACAAGTTATATCATAGCAGTCCTGAACAGACAAATTCAAAGTAGCTTGCAGTAATGACTCTTAATCATCAAAATGCATTAATAAAATAAAACCTGTTGAGTATAGAAAAAGACAGGAAGTAAAGCTACAGAGAAAACAGTTCGGTTTCTTGGTCCACAGACACTAAGCCATCGGAAAGACACTATCGCTCTCTGTTAAGAGTACACAAGTCTTTCGTCTTAGGCTCACTGCTGGACAAACTGTGGTAGGCAGGCAGCAGTAGCATAAATATACATATTTACCTCTTGCAGGTTTACATTTTCCATTGACAGCAAGTACAAAAAAAGGGTCACCTCCATGGAGGTATCATGGATAAAGGGAAGTGAAACAGGTGTGGATAAAAAAAAAAAAAAGAAAAAAAAGAAGAAGGTCCCAGATTGTTCATACAGCCTCGATGTGAGATTATTCTGAATGTAGAAGATAAATACGTAGAAAAGTTAATATTCAGCTGGCTGATGAAACATGTTATCACCCCGTTGACCTTCAAATGACATTTTCAGTTAAAAAGACATGAAACAGCCTGAGGGTTGGCTCATTATATTTCATTCTGGGTCAAGTCTTTTTTATCAGTTCCTTGTTTCGCTTTTATTTCAAAATTAGATTCCCCACCATTAAAAAAAAAATAATTAAAAAAAGTAGTTTCCCTCATTCATACAAAGTGAATTACATTATTTCCACCCACTATAAGTTCACATTACTTAAAAGTACATTTAACACTCCATTCCAGGGTGCAAAACGATTGTATGTTAGTCAGCTCTGTATGTTTTTGGAAGTCTTGATGTTGACGAGTCACTCCAAGCTAAAAAATGTCCACAAAACTAAGAGAAAACAGAACAGAGGACTATTAAAGTGTGTTTCAACTAACCAAACTTATTTTTTATCGTATAACAAGAAAACACGGGCAAGGGAAAGCTTTCTTTAAATGAGTGATTCCGAATTTCTATTGTAGTTAACATATGAATGAAACAAAAAGGATTCATAATAAAAAAACAGGTACAATAGTGTAACCTGGAAACTTAAAATGCTTTACAGCTATGTGATATTTCTTTCGATGATAAAGAATATAAAGTGCAAGCACAAATATGTATCATTTAAAAATAGTGATGGGGAAATACTATAAGATTGTTAATCAACATTTGAAATGAGTTTTTAACGTGCGGACAGCCGTTGTGTTTTTGTGATGCGGCCCGTCATGCGGTGGAAGACTTCACCTCAAGGCCTGACACACGTGCACTTAAACGCTGCTCATTTCAACCTGCACGACTTCAACGAAAAACTTCAAAAGTTAATTAAAGAGGTTTTAAACGGGATTAAAAATTGTACATTTTTAAAACGAGGATTTCTTCAGAAAATGTCCACTAGAGATCAACGCTGTGAGTAGCTTCTGATTGTGACAGGATTGTCTATACATTCTCTTTTTTAGCATAAAAATTCTATAGATTCAAGGCTATCGGCTTCCATAAGAAATCTGCATTTTGTTTCTAAGCAGTCAACTCAGCGATAACATTAATAATATAACAATAAAACTTTACACTGTGTAGGAGGAATACAGCACAAAAGACAATCGCAGTATCATACAAAAGAAAAAACAGAAATGTGGCTCATTTTTCACCATCAATACAATCTGCTGAGGAGAGAAGATCACAGATCTTTATCATGGCAGTGGAAATAAAAATCATTCATATACGTATATCAAAAATTCACAAAATGTCCGGCATTTGGAATATTCAAAATACATATCAGAACTCTTCAAAAGCATATGTCTTGAGAAGGCTTAAGAGATGTGAAATATTGCTTCACTAAAAGCCGTAACAAGGTCACAAATACAGAATGCATGGTCATGGATGTGGTGGGAATTAAATGTGATGCTCACCTGCACGATCAACTCATTTCAACACAACGAAGAAGAAAAAAGACTGAGGTTGAGTATTGTAATGTAATAGCCATAGACAAAAAGACAACAGCACTAAGCCATGAATGCACATATCCCAAGTATTGAGTGGCTACAGACAAACTCTTGATCCGTATAAGTTCATGTGCTCAGGAGAGAGATTCCCTTTTACTATTCATTCTCCCCCAAAATTCACATCATGTGAAAAAGTTGCATCACAATACAACTTTCATTTTTTCCATTCGAATCTAAAAGGTTTTTGTTGTGTTCTCATCAGAGACAAGAATCATATTGTGAAATGATTTAAATGACCGTTTTTTTGTCAAAGGTTTAGTTAACACATTCAGGTCAAGTTTCTAGTATCAAATCAGCTTAATGGACAAATTAAACACAGTCAGCTACCTCCCCAGTATTAGTTAAGGTAACAGCGTGCTTTGATCATTCCAATATCGCAAAAAATAAATACAAAGACCTGTGAGAGGTAAATTAAACACTGGACCAATGCCAGAAAACTTGGTAGTAATGTAACCAAAGTTTGATATTTCCAATTGTTTCTGGCCCTAAATATTGACATTGAATTCAAAGGTGCCTGGGTCCCTGTCAGTGAATTAAAGCAGCATACAGTTTCTCTAAAGCACGTCTAATAAAAGAGCAAGAGGGTCAAATCTACATGTGACCAAGGGCCCAATGTTTGAAGTCTTGATCCTGTCACACTTTAGGCTGATAGATAATACGCTGTGGAATAATGTAGGAATGGTCAAAGATGTAGTCGTGTAAAGCACAGGGGAGAAGAATGACCTTGCCTTTAGAGCCGACCGAGCAAAGCCAACAAGCTTAATGTGCTTTCAGTGGCCACACATTGTGAACACTCCCATTTGGCTATTATACTGATTGAAAAACACTAAGATGACAGGTGACATCAAACCACCAAATGCATTTTTGGTCCACGTTGTGAAATTTCAACAATCAAAGAAGACACTTGAATAAGCTTACCTGAAAGAATAACATTGATGAAGTTCATGTGAAAAAGGAATGAAAGGTGAGAAGAGTACTGAGAAAAACAGAGACATGCGCGGGACCCCAGTGAGTGCCAAAAATGATGACATCATACAAGTTAAATTTTTCATTTTTGTCACTGAACCCTGAGCTAAATAAAAATATATCACTGTATATATATTCATATATATGTAACAGGCTCATAGCAAATATGACCATCAAACCACAGAGACCCGGGGTTTGCCTCAAATGTGGCTGGTACAAAGAAGTCACACAATTGTCACTGGTACCCTCGGGTCTCCCTTCTTAACATGAATAATCTTCAATACTGCTCAAAATAACATGAGCCCATGCATTCTGCACTTTCAGCTAAAAAAAGGCAGCTACCATTAAAGAGAGGAAATGGATAAAAGTCGCAAATAACTGAAAACTTTACCATCTGGGGCAGTCTGGTTTTCTTGCTTCCCTCGTGTTAAAAACATGCAGTTTGCACTATGTTAGAGGGAAGAAAAATACAAATTTACTTTTGCCCCATGAATCCTTGTAAGTGCTTGCCCTTTAAGTATTCAAGCATTATATCTGAAACATCCATTGTTTGGCATTATGACGACCTTTGCTATGAAAAAACCCCCAAAACAAAACATTTGTTTAAATAAAAAATAAAAAACCGTTACCAGGCTGAAAATAACTTCAGTAATTTCATGAAAACAATACAAATAAAAAAAACAAAGGGTAAGGAAAACAAGTAACTACCTACTCAGCACCCTCTCACCAGGAGAGACTGTGTTACTTTCTGCTTCAACATATTTGTAACCCTTTTAGTTGTGTTTCTTTCGGAGTCCATCTGTTGTGCCGTGGTCGTTGGGGCTGAAGTCGGGGCAGATACCGTTAGCTATTTTGGGGGTGGCAGTGCCTTGCGGGTTTGGGGAAGACAGGCTGGGATTTGTATAGTGACCATGGCAGGGGCTGCTGTGGAGGCCTTCGTTTTCTGTGTACAGGTACTCCTCAGAAAAGTCCGGGTGCTGCTCTGCAAAGCTTCTGAACTTGTCTGTAGAATGACCACAAGAGGGCGACAGAGACAAAGGCAACATGAAATACGGTGTTAAAAAGGGACAACATGCACTTCAAATTGAATTGGCTTTGTTGATACATCTGTTTCACGTGTAAGGGTTAAGAGTATTTCTGTACGAGAGTAGAGTCCTGTCGCCCATTCTCCCAGTACATTTCTGCATCTTACCGAACGTGATCTTTCCAGTGTCCTCTTCATTGATGGCAGCAAACAGACGCGACACGTTGAGGTGACTGACTCCTAACGCTGTCTTCAGGATAACTGCCAACTCCATCTCTGTGATGACACCGTCCTCTTCTGCCTCAAACATCTGGAGGAGGAACAAAGTGGAGAAATACATATCACTGACTTTGTCTCAGGCATGCTGCAACATATTTTTGTATTTGAAGTAAATGATTTGTTCAATTTTCACACTCTGTAGGCAACACAACTTTTGTCTTGCCAAAATCTGACCTTCCTGTGTTCATTAAATGATCAATCTTTCTTCAGTGAAGCAAATTTATTTTAGTATATTAAACATAATTTTGGAGTATTTTAGCTTTCATATGAGGCATTTCTAAAACCGACTGGCTAACTAAAAGTCAGGTTATAAACTGTTGTTTCTACAAAATGGATAAGTGACGAGACTTTTGTCAGGGACTGTAGTCTGCCGGGTGGTAGGAGAAGCGTAAAGCCTGAAACAGAACATACCTTGAAGGCCAGCTTCATCGTTTCCAGAGTTTTGGCCGGTCTGCATACAACAGATAAGGCTATCACAAATTCTCTGATATCCATGCAGTTATCTTCATGCTAAAAAAAAACAAAACAAAAGAACAAAACATGTTAGAAAAGATATGACGAAGAGAGCAGGACTAAATCTTGATTTCATTGAAGAACCCTTGGCTGACCGCAGCTAAGCTAAGGGACACACTGCTGCATTCAAATCTTAATTGTCACAAGACATTTAAACCTCACACTGAAAAACTGATTACTGTGACTTCCTCTTTTTCCTTTCAAAAAAGCATCCAGTTCTTCATTCTGCTTGCTTTAAGATGTTATAAAAGCACTGAGATAACCAAAAACTTTGTTTGAGCTTTGACATTTTAGCTGATTTCATGAACTGATGCACATAAAATTAGCTATCTTACTATAACGTTTGAAAAGATTCCCCCGCCTTTACCTCATCGAAAAGAGCGAACATGTCTCGCAGCATGTCTGAAACTGGCACGTCAAGGAACTGAGCAAAACCGTCCAAGTCCAGCTTTTGTCCCTCCAGCTTCCTGGCTCTGTTCCCGTACTCCTGCAGGACCTTCTCTGTGTTGCGAGGTTTCAACCTGGAACAGCAGGGCAAGAAATCATGTTAATAAACAGCTTGGCCGTAGCATCACCAAAAAAACGCCGCATTCAAGGAAGGAAGAAAGAAAGAAAAAGAAAAAAAGGTTCCTCTCACACAGACAAGTTTTTTCTATTAACGTCTTCAAGAGTTGTGGTATCAATTTTAGTGAGATCACCTCTGACAACATTTTCAAATATTTGCCATTGTTCCCAATTCACATGTTTTACTCTATTTCAACTCCGCCCCCCTTTCTTCTCACTGCATTGGTTCGTGCTAATGCCAACTGTTGGACCGTGGGAGTAGCAGACAGTTTCTTCCTCGATATACACAGTGCTGCCACACCAGAGAAAGGTTCACCAAAAAAAACTGTACTTTGAGTTTCGATCAGACTATCTCCCTCCACAGATTCCCTCCTTCTGCAGGCACCTGACAAACCAGTGGGAGACACCAGCTCAGTGACAAGTACACAATCTCCAACTGCCTTCCCACCTGTGCACACGACCAGTTGCATATGCTGGAATGCACAAAGAGGATACCACATCCAGACACCACATCTTGGTCCCTCTGGTGTTTGATGAGTATTTTGGTAGGAGTGCATAGGAAGGTTGAAGTGACTCACCCCAGTCTCCTGACGAGCTTGGCATACTCCAGCAGACAGGTGTCGACTGGCAGTCTCAGCTGGCCTTCTGCCATGGCCAGCTGGCAGTCTTCAAATGAATAGTCTGTGATGGGTACCCCCAGGGCTCTGAACACAGCATAGAGGAGACAATGACGGGACATCAGTTTGTGCAAATCGATACCTCCCCAAGGCTTATTAAGGCCAGAGCAGTAGCTCACATGGATACTTGGATGTTGAGATGTTTTTAATCCATTGCAAAAAAACAGCGATTTCCCAGAGTGAGGGAGTGTTAGGTACACTCTGTTTAACCTTAGCACTGTTTGACTTGAAATAGAGGGTAAAGTTGGATGGTACAGAATTTGAAGATCCGTTTGGGAGCTTTGTTCAAGGCAGATGGACAGGTATGATCTTATGCAGGACGCACACTTATTGAGAGGGAAATAAAGGGAAACATATACAGTACATGCAAAGTTTATATCTAATATGTTGGCATAAAACAACAATGAAACGATGAAAGTAAATTGTGACTATGACCCTCTCTATGTAGAAGAGGAACTGAACGACGCATGCAGACAAATGAGATGCTCCACAGCTCTATGCCTCGCTTTGACACAACTGTTCACTGCTGTATTTGAGGTTAACGCATCCAAACAAATCCAGAAACAATAACGCCACATTTAGCTCCCACCAATCCCATCTGGAAAAAATGAACAACATGAAGAAGTCATTTGAACTTACTTTGCCATGACACGTCTCACATTGCTAGCAAAAAGAGTAGGGTTCTTTTTCTCCTCCTCTGACGGTGTGTAGATGGGGAGGAACTGCAGAGAACCAAATGAAAAGACATCACAATTCTTATTTCATGTTGTATGGACACTTTGATATTAAAAAAAAGGACTGTTTGGGGACGAATATTTGTTCATCGATCCAACATTCATTCATCAAGCATCTACTGAAGAATTATTTACCAGAGTCTCTTTTCAACATGCATTGAATGATCCTTGAGAATAAACAGGGCATTATCTAAAGGTTTATATACTCACAATAAGTGAGGGATAATGTGAGAGTCCTCAGTGGGTTTCATACTTTAAGTGTTTGTTTCACTTCAGTGATTTTTGGGATAGGAAGGCAAATGTATTGTAGGTGATAGACACACCTCATTCTGTGTTTCCAACATCATGGTGTCACTGTGTACAGTGCGTCTTTCATAATGAGGCCATTACCAAAAAATAAAAAAAAGACAGCCCTTTTGAGTGTTAACTTATTTTAGTAGTGCACGTGTATGCAGTCCAGACGTTTTCATTACCTCAATCACAAACTCGTTGTGCAACTGGCAGAGTGTCAGCCACAAGATTTCAAACCTGGATAAAAAAAAACAGGAAACAGAAAACAAGTTAAAAAAAATACAGACAAAAAAAAAAGTAGCAAATTATTAAACACCACTTCGAGGTACATTATGTCCTCAACTCAACTTTATTTCTAAAGCACTTAAAACAGCCATAGTTAGGACAAAGGGATGTACATACATGAAGAGCACAAAACATAAAACATAAGAAAAAACAATAACAGGGTTAAAACAATAAAAAATAAAACACTAAAACAAGAACAGAGTCTCATGCTGGGTTGAAAGCCGAAGAATAAAAATGTGTTTTTTAAGATGAGTTTTGTCCTGTATGCATCTCAGGTCAAATGATCGAGGGTATGGAAAGAGTTAAACTATTTAACTTACATCATGTTTAGAGACACGCCTGAGACACACACAGAACGGCTGACTTTTAAGTTGAATAGTATGGAGTTCTGATCCTTTGTGGTTACATGACAGCAAACTGCATTCACAGAATAATCACACCTATGGAGCCGAACAAAAACAGGCCAAAGTATTCTGAGGACACCACAGAGACTGATAACAAGGGCAGTCTTTCTCCTGCAGCCATGACTAATCTGCTTCCAGTCTATTTGAGATCTCATTGTCGAGATTCTGGTTCAGACGGCAGTTCATCTCAGAAAGAGGAGCTTCTGTTTTAGCTGCAAAATTGTGTTCAATGACCAATAGGCTGTGATTCCTGAGCTTAGTTTCTAGCGATCACATCAGTCTCTAAAACTGGCTGATCATGTGAAGCTGGGTGCTAAATGAGTAAATAGCTTTAACTTGGCGTGGAATGGCATTTTTGTGCACAAACCTTGTTTTAATGTCCCATCATGTTTGCACATCAGCCACTTGTGATGACCCCCATCCTTAACTGGCATACATAAGCCAGGATTGAAATGTTCACAAACAATTGATGGTAGGATCTCCAAAGCTACAGTATGTCACCGCGCACTTGAGCTACTGTTACTGACACAATAAATTAAGAGTGAGTGAAATATATATAAAAAGAAAAAAGGTGTACTCACGCTCCAGGCCCTTGCCAAGTCCATGTAATCGAGTCCTAAACAATACGGAAAGCAAAGACAAACATAAAGTCAAAATTCTAGATGGGCAGCAAAGCCGTTATTGCGTACTCCATTAAGTGACTAATTAAAAAAATAAATCAATCAATTACTCATCTCTCGTGTGTGTGTGTTTGTGTGTGTGTGTGTGTGTGTGTGTGTGTATATATGTATATATATATATATATATATATATACATATATACACACACACACATGAGAGATGAGTAATATATATACACACACATTTAACCTTTGTAATTTTCTCAGCTGAAATCTAAATTCAGCACAAGATTGAAATGACTAAGTTCTCACAAACAAAATAGAACTTGTGTTACACACTTCCTTATTATTTTCAACTGGAATAGAAAACTGTTACATGGACATTTCTGAAATCAAAATATAACATCCCCATTCAATAGAAAACAGTACAGGTCGACTGAAATGTAAAAACCCTCCAATAATGCCTTCTCCCTTCGTCTTTACTTCACCTAGTTTCCCACAGAACAACAAGCTTGAGCAGAGCTTTGGACGTGAATTCAGAGTCATACCATGATTAGCCAGATTCCCAGTCAGGCCATCAGAAAGTTGCTCTGCACACTTCACTGAATTCCTTTCATAACTGGACTGAAACAACTCTATTGGTCAGCACAAAGTTGCTAAAACATCAACATGGAAAACTCTGACGAGATTATTTCTTTGGGCTGTTCTGAAGCACAACGGAAAGGAAATATGATTCATAAATTATATAAACAAATGTAAATTATGGATTCATAAATAATGCACACTTTTGCTACATGAGTCCCATGTGTACAGCAATATGCATCTCTGTAATTATCAGTCTCAACTGGTTTGCAAGCTTTTAAACCGACAATAGACGCACAGGATACCAGTGAAGACCTGATCCATGCAGCAGTTGAATTGTTATTTGTCATGATGTGGATTGCACATTCTTAGATGAATTATTGTATGAAAAAAAACCTAATATAAAGTCAGTTCTTAAAGGCAGAACTATCTCCAATTCAGAACCAATCAGTGCAAGTAGTAAGACACAGCCTGAGTTCTGATTGGTTCAGAAAGAATATCATATAAATGAGTCCTGGCTGGAGCAGTGACCAATTCATCTATGCTTCAAAAATGACACACTGTGACCATGAGCATTGTCTGAAAGAGGATTCCACGGTACTTTCTGTTGAGTATGCAGAACGCTTGTGTATTACCCAGAACATTTTGTTCTTCACAGATACTATATATACCTACATTACCCTCCATCTGATGTGGTGACCGGCTACATTTTTGCCTACCTGAGTAAGACTCTGGAAGGATGCCACACAGGCTACAGAGCATGCAAAGTCTCCATACAGATATAAACAATCAAAACCCTTACAAATGCTACTTAGAACTAAAGTAGAAAGATAAAAAAAAATTAGAAAATATATACCAAGTGAGGCCTTTCACATATTTCAATCAAGTTTAAAAACCTAAATTCCACATTTATGTTTCCATGCTACATAATCCTATCAGTCTTGACTGTTAAAAATATAGGCTACCTAAACAGTTACACACCACAGTAGATAGCATGTAAGCAAAGATGTTTTTGAATGATAATCTAACTCAACACCAGACTTTCTAAATGCCCTGTACTATTGATGAACCTCCGTGCTACCTACAGCTAACGTAATCACATCTTTGCCATGACCTACTGAGGGACTGCAGATGTAAACTAACTAAGCTAACTCAGGTGATTACCTGACCCCAGCTAACTACTCAAAATGTCTGTGGAAAGGTTAGAATAAGGAATTAAGAGTGAAGGACGCTAAAAAGCCCTCATATGTTCTATAATATCATTTTTCAAAGTACATTTCTTGACTGTATAAAAGACAAACTTGCTTGTAATTTCTATACATATATTTGCTGTGTTATTGATCTGGACAACTGGCTTACCAGCTTATTCGGGTAACGTATCACCACAGGTTGCACTGGTACAGCTGGAATGAAGGCCCCTGCAAGAAAAATAAAGATATGCATTTCAAAATCATATGCCTTAAAACCAGACAAAAATAACAGCAAACAAAGCTAACTGTTATGGAAACCATTAGTCTAAACCTTAATTTCCAACAATCTTTTTGAGTTATTTAGCATTAAGTCACACACTTATTTATCTGATGTACACTTTAAATTGATTTAAAGTGAATTTGCACACTCGACTAAATACTAAACAACAGAACACACTTTGAGTGCAACATAATGTGAAAGGAATAAAAAGAGAAAGAGTTGAATGAGACCACGCTGATGAAAGATTTACCTGGTTTAAAGGTGATTAGGCAGGATCTATTGGTACATGTTCCCTCAGGAAAAATCATAATCTGTAGAAGAGACAGAATGGTTTACATATTACAAACAGAAACTATACAGTACTGAAAGCTTAGCATTCATTTATTTTAGTGCACATTGCTAAATCAGATGAGTATTTAGTAGCAGTGTTTTCTTCAATGCTGGATTTTACTGGATAAATTAACATTTGCTTGTTGTTAGTACATTTTATTGTTGTCTGTTTATTTTCTTATGTCCACAATCATCACACCAGGAACTCTCTCACAAATCCTCCTTACAGCCTCTACTCATGTCTTTCAGCGCTCATACAAATATTAGGTTAATAAACAACTTATTGAGCTATGGTTTCACTAGCTTGTCAAACGCTGAATAGATCGATGAAGCATAACGGTCGTGATGTCAAAACCCACCGGTCGTGGTGTAGTTCGCTTGGAGCAAAACGTTAGCTTTTTACTTCTCTCGGCTGCATTAACTCTACAAACTTCATAAAAGTGGTGTTCACCAATTGCAACAATTCTTTGAGTCTTTGGTAACATTCAGACAGAGAGATCCAGATTATATACCCTAGTGCCCTCATGGTTCTACATTAAAATAATCTATAATGTCAGTGGTCATTGTCACATGTCTCACACCCTGCCCATGTAAGGGATCATCCCATATTGAAAATTTAAACACACTGAATAAATATGGGGCTTGATTGGTTAGTACTTTAATGCACAGAACACTGTAAGGCACAAACTACGTTTACACAAGCTAGTAAGGACATGAGAAAGAATGAAACCACTGATTTATTCTGTAATCAGACAAAAGTAATTGTTGAGGACCCGTTTGTACAATACTGTATGTAAACAAGGCCTTTATTCTATTCCAGGGTTATCTTGTTCTTTTTTAACCATGCACTTAGTATTGTACAAATATATATAACATGGTTGTATTCATCCTACACACACAATCCTATATATTTATTTGTTAGATTGGACTCAGGTTAATATAAAGTATTCATTAGATTTGAGCTTAAAAATGTACAAGATCACAGTTTATTGGAACCGTTTTCTTCACATTTTTGAAACTTCTGATTCTTAGATGGCACTTTTTTAATCCATGGTGCTATGCTTTTGTGAACTGTACTTTTGTATTTCTTTTTGTAACTTTGTGGAGTTTTTTTTTGCTGCTGCGTGTCTTGGCTAGGTCTCCCTCGGAAAAGAGGTTTTTAATCTCAATGGGACCAACCTGGTTAAATAAAAAAAAATAAAAAAATGGCATATAGTTCTTAAAGTTGGTAAAATGAGGTTATGTTTAGTCATGCATGTGCGCTCACAATTGAACAAAATGTGTGCAGATGAATTTGGATTCCCTTTACCTGAGGCCATTCCCCTCCAGAATGCGCTCTGCGTCTGATCTCCTCCACTGTTTTCTTCCTGGAGTCCTGGTCTGACCGTGATACAAACACTGGCCGGATGTACTTTATCAAAGCTAGAGGCAAAAGAAAGAAACAAAACCAGTTAAGAGACTGCAAATTGGGAAATCAAAACTACTTTTAATTATGTTTTCCAGCCAAGGAACTAAAGCGTGCCTGCATGATCTAGTGTTTCAGGTAACTTCGACCTATACACTTAAACTTGTAAACAGTTAAATAGTGAGTTGCCTTTAAAAATAAATATTGATGCTATAAACAGGATGATCAAAACTTTAAAAAACTGAGTCTGATGCATTCACTATCAAAACAATTGCACTGTATCTGCTTTTAAAATTAAGTCATGGAAGACAGCAAAGCTCTTCTTTACATGAACCTCTAATGGTGTTCTCAATTTAAGCACCTCATTTCAACTTTCACTCCACTGCAGACGAGCACAGTGATGATGAGAGGATTAATGGCTGTACTATTAATGGGACATTCATATGGCTGTCAGCACTGTTGACTTAATAGCCTGCTAACTGAAAAAATAAATAAACGAACTACAAGTAAGAGCAAAGATCAGCAAAGCATGTTTCAGTTTCATATCAGCTGTGTTCATGGAAAGGTAGGAGCAAAACATTTAGGGGTGCTTAAAACTGAAAATATCTCGGCAGGAAAAACATCTCAATATGTTCTTACAAATATTCTTCACTGGTTAAATCAACTGATTTTAAAGGGGAATTCTCAAAGATTAAAAAAAAAAAAAAAAAAAAAAAAAAAAAAGCTGTCATCTGATTCAAATCTTCTGATTTTAGAAAAAGTCTGATTTCAACCTTTGGGGTGTTTCTATCAATGCCCCAAAAAACACATCAGCCCATTTAAAAACCACCACCAACAACAACAACACACACAACTTCCTGATTTCTGACTCTGAGTCTTACCACAAACACGACTTCTTTACTACATGTTGCAACCTTTCGTAAGAGACTCGCTGTTTTTTCTCAAACAGTGTGGTAATCTTGTGTTTTTCTTCACAAGGGACAAAAAAAGGTATTCAACCACAAGTCAAAGTCAAACCAAGTGTGACCTGAACTGAAAAAAAGGGAAGTAAGGTGTGGGAGGCTGCAACTTTTTAATCACAATGCTATACTGGGAGTGGACTCCATGGGAGAGGGCCATCAGCCATGCAATTGTCACTTCCAAAACCCTAGTCTGTGGGTATATCAGGTTCAAGCATTGCTAACAGGTCTCAAATTTGAGATTGGCAAAATTTTACAAGAGAATGACAAAGGAGTTTATCAGACACAGATTGTTTTTTAATGATATCGTTTGGATCTAAATGAGTTCTGCAGATAGAGGAAACATTGTTCTTGCCCTGTCCTGATAAAGTAGAAAAGCTGCAATAACTCAAGAAGAGTTTGGCAAGAGTAAGATGAAAAATGAAGAGACTGATGCCAGGGTTCTTTGGAGTAGAAATTGATTCCTACTGTGAGCTGTCTGCAACAGGAAAGGATTAGAGCTCCGGCTATTACTTTGAAAGACACTTCACACATGTCACCATGGCTGATTAGGTCTTAATGCTTATTCTGGATACAAGTTGTCTGGTCAGGCCTGGCCTGCTTCCTACTGCAAGGCAAGCAGGACTTTTAAAATACGATGTCATCATATAAGCCAGTGACTAATCCTTTAACATTTTCGGAGATAGCACAGTGTACATGGGCCAAACATAGTATCACCTCTCATGTGATTGCTAGCAGTTGACAAAGAAAACAATGGACCAATGAGCAACTGTAAACAGATGAAGCGTCTTAACCCTGCAACACCAGCATGAAGGCTGCAGCAGTGACTTGGCAAATATCATTCATCCAGAAGGCAGCAAAGTAGCCAGATAATGACCTGAGAGGAAAAACAGGAGGAGGAGAAAGGAAGACTAAAATAACCATCACCTAGGCCTTTTAAAGTACATCAATCTGTACGGCCAAAAGGACAAATCCCTAAACTGGCAACAAGGCAGGTACCTGAACCCGCCAGCTAGTTAATAGGATCTGCTGTCACACTAGTATTTTTGTTTGACCTCAGCATGTGGACATAGTGCCAACATAGCTTCAGTGAGCTGCTATCAATCCTCCTTTAACAGTTGCTCTTAACAGTTTCTCAGTTTTGTGTCAGCACAGCAAGAAGATGACTTAATTCTTTTAATTCATAAATTGATTGGAGAGGTATCGAGTCAGACTTGAATGTCACTAGAGGTTGGCAAAAAAAAAAAAAAAACAGAGACTGAGGTTAAGGTATGTTTTTAGTCCTTGTACTTTCCATTTACCTGTAAATAAAACAACACTAATAAGAGCTATAAAATAACTGAATGATTATAAGCTTGCTATGGAGCCAGCATATAATCACTCACGGTTATTTTTGCAGTGATGTTTCATATGTTTGCGATTTTTTGGGTAATCTTTAAATCCACATTATTACATCTCAAATTGTTCTGTTTGCTACCCATTTCCTGGTATTCACTAGTTTAATTTTACCCAAGGTGTACTTGGATTCAACTCATCAAACCAAATAAAACAAAAATCTGAAATGATGGGGAAATCCCCTAGCTTTACAGATAAAGCAGAAAAACCACAGAAAGTGCTTGGAATAGGCTTGTGGTGGTATCCGTTACAAAAAAAAAATTCCATTGCTGTCGTGATAACTTTCACAGTTCATAACATGTTTAGTTCGGAGTGTTGTGGTGCAACTGTCTTTCTATCTGTGCTGAACATTTGCTGGGATGCTGCTCTTGCAGCCCAGATGAAGAGCTTTTTAGGTTTTTAAAGTCCACGTATAACAACAACAGCAGAAGAGTTTCAATTTCTGTAAAATTCGGAATATAAGAAGCACCCGTATTTAAGACGCGCCTTGTTATTGAATGTCTCTCAGAGAGAAAAAAAACCTGTCTTCCTGCGTGGCGATTTCCATTGTGTTCAGTAACGTCCACAACGCTCTCTTTTAGTTCCGTTTGTTTTTCGTTCCAGGAGTTTGCTATTAGCTACAGTACATTAATCGAGCTCTCAGTCTGCAGTGACGTTGTAAAGGCATGCAGACGCACGGACCCGATGTGAAGAAGTCTCATGTTAGCCCGCCGTTTACCTTCCCAGAGAACAGGAGTCTACATGGGACCTGACCCCTGCTGGCCCGTGCTGTGCACTACAACCCCTCTTCTCAAAATCTTATAATTGCATCAGTTTCACAGAAAAAGTAGCCAGAATTCAAAGTCATACCGTTGGGATTTCTAAATACTGTGGTATACCTTGATACCGCCCAAGCCTAGTTTTTACATCGTGACTTCACTCATTTTGTAAAACACAATGAAAATACTTAAACATACTGACTAGAAGTGGGGAGAATTGATTATGTAAAACTTTGGATTCTTTTGTTCTTAAATTTTAAATAGATTCATAACTTGCAAAAATAAAAGAAAAAATTGGGATAATCAGTCAGTCCCTGCAAAGTGCTAGATTCTAAATCACATCGTGATCCAATAATCGAAATCTATTCGCCCTAATTACTTATATTTGAACAGAGCCAACATGTGGCTGAACAGGATAGGTAACAATGCACAGAATTTCTTGATCTTTTGTCTCATAGATTTACCGTAAATTCCGTACTATTGAGCGCACCTGGATATAAGCCGCACCGGCTAAAAATAAGTAAATAAATGTATTTGTACATATATAAGCCGCACTTGATTATAAGCCGCAGGTGTCCACGCTATAACAAGAGCTATTTACACAGACGTAGGCTACCGGTAACATCCGCAAATACTGTAGCGTCCGTACGGACGTTAAAGGACGACGAGAGCGTTCAAATAATAACTTTTAATAACCCGATCACTGTCGGCCGTGACCACGCCGTTTACAGCGGAGAACAACACATAACTTGCCGTAACAATCCAACTCTCTCCCCCAGCGTTCTCTCATACAGCCACTCAACACGTTCTCGCTGGTGCATTCACTGACTCTCCACATAATCGGAATTATGAACACATTATCAACTACTGACTTTACAACATGAACCGTTACAACACGAAGCCTAGCCGACGGTGTCTGTAACACGGCTGATGAAAAAGATGACCGTAATATATTTCACAAGAAAAAGTCCATCCATTCACTGCCTCAGAATGACTTCATTACTCACTTCCTCAGTCTCTGTTGTCGCTGTCAGTGTCATCTTAACGTGCAGCAGCTCTGTTAGCTTCTTTGACAGCCAGGTCGATCGCCTTTAACTTGAAAACTGCATCATATGTATTTCTCCGTGTGTTTTCCATGATGAGGGTGCGTGCATGAAGCGCAAAATGACTGATATTAAGATCCGACGTGACGAAGTCAAATGTTTTTGCGGCAGAAGCTCACTGTCCCCCATAAAAAATCCATGCATTAGCCGCACCGGAGTAGAAGCCGCAGTGCTCGAAGTGTGAGAAAAAAGTAGCGGCTTATAGTCCGGAATTTACGGTAGTTATTCTTTAACAAAAAATTCCAATAAATGTGCCGACAGCTAAATATCATGTATACAGTAGGTTTCAGACTTACTGCCCCAGAGAGGTATATCCTTGCTCTCGGCCTTCATGACTATTGAGGCCATTGTCATGGTGACTGGGATGGCATCAAAGTACGAAGAGTGAGGTGCCAGGGTGAGGATGGGTGCTTCCGCAGGTAATGCTCTCCGCCCCTTCACAGTCATCCAATGGAAACCTCCCGCAAACCACATGACCCGCATGATGCTCTTCAGTATAATGTCCACCAGTCTGCAAATAATAAAAAGCACGCATTAGGAGACTCTTTCATATAACACATCTCCTACACTGAATAACAGATACATAGAATAATCCAATGTTGAAAAATTATCGTTAAAATTGAGGCCAAGAAGGATATGAATTATGGATTGAAATTAACAAGATGAGTGTGAAGTAATAAAAAGTGATCATCTAAGAACAAAAACTGTTTTAACATCCTTTGAGGTCATCTTTCTTAATGATCTGCCTTCACGTCACAGATCATTCCCTGCTTCATAGCAAGCATGGGTCAAAAGCTAAACCGTCATCACAATGAATCAATCCAGACTGAGAGTTTGCAAAGAGGGCTATTAAGAAGCAGATTAAACTCCGACATAGGTATGACAATCAAATCTTGCACATGGCTTTTTTTTTTTAGAAGCAGGTACTGGGATTCAAACGTGACAAAAACTTGCACAACTTCAAACTATAATTTCATTTAGTGCTTTTGTTGAGTGGTTTGCTTTCTCAAGCCCAAAGGGACAAACTGAAAATGAGTTTCCACCTGTGTGCATTCACCTACTTGTCCCATCTCATCTCTTTAACCTCCAGTCACTTTAAAAACACCATTTCACTTCCTCATCCACCCTCGCACATATTTAAATAATATCTCCTATAAAAAAAGATTATTTTACCTTTCAAGTGTTTTTTATTTTATTTTATTTTTTCATAAAGGCATGAGTTTGGCAGAAAGAGACGAAAGACTATTAAACACTCAGCGAGTAAAGAGAAGACAGCTGAAATATGACAACTCAAGAATGACTCTGATTGAAAATGAGATGAGTAATTTAACAACTGAATCTTAAAGCCTAATCTTTGACATGCAAAACATGTCAGCGCTCTTGTCACTGCTGCATTTTTCAAACAACACATGCAGAGGACTGCCACAAAAAACATTGTTGTAACTAATCTATCAATGCATTTCTCATGACCAGCAGATAAAACACACATCAGTTCGTACAAAGGACAGATATGTTCTCATACCGTTATCTGTTCCCAAATTGGCGTAATTTGCTTTTTTATATGATGATTGATCAAAACTTTGATTGTTGCACGTCCATAAAATTGTTTTCAATAAACATCTTTAAGTTGTTGCTACCCATTTGTATGTGAAGCCAACACAAAGTTTAAAAATACTTAATTCGATTGGAACTGAAAAAAATAAATAAGAAGTGGTTCGGTTCATCTCTAGTTTTCATACTATGTGTCACTCTCCTTCAACTCTTCTGGTGATTTGATTTTTGCTCAGTTTCAGCTGGAAACCACAGATAAGTAGTAATATTGCCAGTTAGTAAGAGTTCTTCCTGGAATAAAAAAGACATAAGAAAGAAGAACATAAAACACCCACCTCCTCCAGAGGCACTGGGGTTCAACGGTGGTCTCTGAGCGCCCTACTGAGGCCAGGAAGGCAAAAGGCCATGCCAGCAACATCATGAATGCAGCTATGAGTAGACGGATGGGGAACAGTGTGACTGTCATAAAAGCAATCTGCAAGAGAGTTAGAAAAAGAGAAACAGGAACAGAGTTAAGAAAAGAACACATCCAATAAAAACTTGTTTTACTTTGATTTTAGTCTATGCAGTATTTAACCTTTGCTGAAACTTTTATTTATCCCTTTCATTTCCCCACATGATCGCATTTTAACAGTGATTGTGATAACAGTCATAACACGCCCAAAAAAGAAAGTGCCCTCTCAACATGTCTGCTTTGTTGGCACTTATTGTCAGAAGTTATGAACTCGGCAGATTTTTATTTAGACTTTTATCCAAGCAAAATAGTTGAGAAAGAAAAGCTAGAAAGTCACACTTAAAATGTAAGATGCATCAAAACAAAACTCATAGCAATGATGAAATGATGGCTGATCACAGTGGTATCCTGCAGCTTTGCTATACAAAACAGAACAGTGTCTGGGTGTGTTATATGTATTGTATATTTGAAAAAAAGAGTGTGCTTCTGGTCCTTAATGTATTCTTCCTGTAATAAGGGACTGTAACTTTATTTTGAAAATGTCTAAAAACATGTTCTGCATTGGTGCTGACAAAAGCTGAACTTCAATGTTGACTCTGTTCACTTTACAGCTTTTCATGACTCTGTGGAAGTGGTGCTTATCTTCTGTCAATATTTGTATTGATAGCAACTAAGCCCCATGGGGAGCAGGAGGTTGTCTGCACTCTCTTATCGTACTCGGAGAGATTTCTAGCCTGACAGCTCCGTCAATCTGAAGCTTGTTTGTTGACAAACAATAAGCAGATAAAGACTAAATAACAGGAGTTGGGGAGAATTTAGTAAACCGCCCCCACCCGCACAACTCCCAGAGGAAGGAAAAAATTATGTTTATATCATGACGGTATCATCTATTATTGATGTGTGTTTTTTTTTTCCAAGTCTTCCGAAGCAATTAAATCTTTTTTTTCATACAGCTTCCTTTTACTTCCCTCTCAACATACATTAATGAGTTGTAAACCAAGCACCAGAGTTCTCTTATACACACATAGGAGGAACACAATTTAGCACAAAAAAAAGGAAATGACTGACTAACTAATGGGGCTTTTTTCTCACAGTAAAAGGTGACTTACAGGGAATGTTTGAGAGCCACTGTATAATGCATTTGTTGAAAGGTTTATTCAGACCCAAAGCATGAGAATGCATGAATGTCACTTAAAGTTAAATAAAAGCAAAGCCACAAAAGCAGAGAGGCTATTTAGGAGTTGGAGTGAACTGAGGCATCGTACTAAAAGGCACTTTAAAATGCATGCAATAAGAATTAACAGTAAGAGTGAATAGGAGAACAAAGTAAGCTTTACTTCAGGCAAGGACTGGGCGATAAAACAATAATTATTACAATATAATTTTTCTTACAATAAATGTGAAAAATGTTCAATAGAATTTAACCTGTTATTACGCCACACAACCTATGGGAAACAGGGTGCACTAATGTGCATCAAACACTAGCTGCCACCAACATTAAAGAGAAGAAAAAGACGTCGAAAACAGCCAATCATGTGGCAGGGATATGGGGAGGCGGGCTTATCGCTCGGAGCAGAATAAAAACACAGCTGAAATTAGTGTTAACGACACGGAAGAAATCGCTGAGCCTGCCAATTCAAAGCACGGAGAAAACATCATAGACAGGAGAGGACGCTCGGCTGCAGGAGTTTGGAGACAGTTTGGATATTTACAGTCTGAGAGTCACATGCTCTAGAGACATGCTTCTCCTGTGTGTCCCCAGGACACTGTGGACATGCACTAATGGAAGAGATGTCAGAGTGCAGCGGCTGCTCAAGGGCACCTCGGCAGAGCTCAAGAAGTGATCTGGCACCCCTCCGGCTACCAAACCAACTTTCATATTTTGGTTCGCATCAGGAATCAAACCGTTGACCCCTTCGGTTCCCAACCCAAGTCCCTACGGACTGAGCTACTGCTGCCGCCTCGATTAAACCATAATTTAACCATCTGGTTTCTTCAACTTTCACTCAGGAACCAAAATATGTTTTTATAATTGGAAAGACTCAATGATTTAACCATTTATCGTGATAATTATCCATATCAACTGATAAGGAACTTTTTAGCGTGACACCATTTTCAGTCATATTGCCCAGGCCTACTTCAGACTGATTTGGCCAAACGTGAAAATAAAATAAACACTGTAGTGGGAAAAGTAGAACCTGTATTATAACAAGGACATGGAAGGTGTAGCCATTTCTGCATTCATAAAATGTAAGTCAATACAACATTGAATTATGAGCTCCACACAAGAAAAGGACCATGCAAGGCTTAAATTAGTCCCCAAAGAACAGACTGTACATGCTTACAATCATCTGTTTTAATGGCAATTTCACAGTAGCCATGTTACTTTGTCAGCACTAACATTTTGAAAATGTCGGCGGCCCATCATGTAGCCGATAGCAATGTGTCACATTTGTTTCTTCTAACTGTGTTAATGGGTGTGAAGGCCTTAATGTTCTCCCAGTGACAAAGATACAGCCATGGTTATGTGATATGCTTTCTGTCTGGTGTCATTGACTCATCTTCACCTTACACTCAGTGAAACAGGAAGTGCTGCTAAACGCAGTGAAACCCCGTATGATATGAAGGCTCGAATCGACACCTTCTAGGGTCAATAAATGCACCAGCTTCCTTTACTCAGAATGGGATATGAAGAGGTTTCACACCGTCAAGTCTGAACACGTTTGGTGAACTTGGTCGGAGAAATGCTGCAGAAGCAAGTTGAGTTTCACAGGCCCAGTGACAGGGTTACTGTGAGGTAAGGTTGGGGCCTTTAGCTGATGGAAACGGATTTAGCAGAATTTGTCCTTGCTTTGCATGACGGTTTTGTAGGGGACTGATCTGGGACAGCAGAGGATAGTTCATGAATTAGTTTGAACTATATAAATAGGCATTTAGATTTCAGTGACAAGGAATTTGAAAAATTGACCAATGAAACAATACATTGAGTCATTTAACCTCCTCAACTTAAAGCTTTAAATTCAGCCAACGGCGCCTTGTTAGTCTGTCTAGTGAAAACAACTTTGCAAGTGAGAAACCTACATGTTGCCCTGGAATGACTGATCTTTGTGCTGTGGGAATGGGCTATTGACTTCCTGTCTCTTTGGCAGGATTAAAAAAAGAAGTCTTTGTTTGGTTTTCCCATTAACCACACAATGCACACAAATTAAGCTTGTTAAAGTAAAGGAAGGAATCAAGTTAGCTTTCGCCTTGTAGCAGCTCGCTCTTTGACGCCTCACCAACTTTTGGTCGATTAGGACAGAGAAACAACAAAATGACAGTTCTACGTCATTATGACATCACGTCTAACGTCAGATCAGCTCAGTTAATTAGCTTCTCAGGAATGCAAGAGGGTCATTAAAAGGGTTGAAAGGTTGAGCTAATAAATGTGATTTTTTAAAAAGAAGCCAAATGAGTTTTTGGAGGGCCACACGTTGGGTGTGAAGTGAACAGGTTTCTTATACTTTCAAGGTCTGCGACAACGACTCTTTCATTGTCAGCAGCAGCACAAAAGTGATCAGAAACAAACATGTTTGTTGAGATGATAAACACAATTATCTTTTGGGCCTTTATGCTACCCTTAAAAGAAAAGTAGTGCTTGGTCATTGGAGATTACACATAATGACTGCACAGATTTAAAATACATGTAATTTGAAAAGACAACATGACATGATGCCATTAAAATGCACCTGATGGGTTTATAAATGTGGCCAAAATAATGTCCTAAAAGAAAAATGGATATAATAAATGTGTATTCATCCAGCCAATACAACATGCACTATAAACTACAATGCATTTATAAACGATGATGCATTTATTCAGACTCATTTCAGACATTTCCGTTGCAGACCTTCACTTCACAGTAATCTTTTTTTCTACTGATAGATATGGGTGCACACGATTGCTTTTCTCTTTAAACTCAGTTTCTGTCGGTTCATCTGTCAGTCAACTGTTTCATCGCCTTTTTTTTAGCGTTGCTAAATTTCACTTTACTTTGTTTTCTCGCTGCTTCAGATGCAAAAGCAAGATCTGCGCAACATGCTGAAAACACTTTTTCCTCAGTTACATCAGAACAACGAGGAAACTCAATTCCACCGCTTCACGACGACCCACTTTTGCTTCAGCACTTTGTGTTTACAATGAACCTGTTTTTAAGTGCCCAGCCCCTCTGACTTCTATTATGTAAAGTTGTGTGTGAGTACAGAAAGAGAAACTCCGCAGCAAAGGACATCACAATGACATGTCACTGTTGGGGAAATGACATAATTAAGAGTAATAGTTTGTCTTTTTTTTTGGACACTTCTTTACGAATGTTAACTTGCACATGTAGTGCTGGTTCCTGTGACTTACATTAGACTTGCTCTAAAGTCATTTGAAAAACTTTAGTGCTTATGAATAACTTCCTTGCCTTCATTATGTTTGCATGATTTTGGCTACTCCCTTAACTTTGATCCACCTAACATCACACCTGTTTTTCTTTCAGTCTCTTTTACAAAAGCCTGAAGGCAAAGAACATTGTTTAACCTCCCTAGGTCACCTTTCTAACTTGTAATACGACACGCTTGTACGCTTGCTATGCCAACGCAGAGGCCATTCATAAAACTGAGACTCTCCCACCACACTGAACAGTTTCTGAAAATACCTCAGAGCTAAGTTTAAAAATACTCAACAATGTACCGTATGTGCTTTTCTAATAATTGCAAGGTTTACATATACTTGAAATGAATGTGCATAACATTTAATTAAAGATATAACAAGATGGACTCTTGGCATCTATCAGAATGTAGTTTAGAATAACTGCTGCTTTTTTCACACCTCAAAGCTTTTAAAAAAAAGGTGTGCTAAGTTGTTTTCTCAGGACATAAGATGTTTTTTTTCTCCCCTTTATCTTTAAGCTCAGGGTGGAGTGAGTCTATCAACAATACACAAAGACTGGCTGTCAAATCCAATTCGTACCTCACTGTACAAATATATGTTTTACTGAACCAGGATCTACTTTAATGCTCACCCAAGGTTAAGTGTGGATACACACAGACATAAACACGTGGACACTTACCTAACTAAGCTATTCAAAGAGAGATCTTTTAAGGTGAACCACAAAGAGCCCACATGTGCCTCCAAATTGATCAGCCTCAGTTTGAAATAACGCTTGTTGCAATATTAGCAAGGCAGAGACAACTTTTACTTTCTGCTTCGCAACATGAATCAGCTTGGAGGATTTTAAATTGTTGTTTTGTAACGGCTATGCATCTGTGTCCAAATACATTAAAAATATGAAGAGTCTAGAAGATTCAAGTTATGTCTCGTGTAAAAATCTTTTTACAGAAAGGTCTGCTTTGTGTAAAGTGTCTTGAGATAACACTTGTTATGAATTGACGCTATACAAATAAAGATTGATGATTGATAAAAGCTGTAATCGCACGTCCAGCTACAATTAAGGATGGCTGGTCTGCACAAATATGACGTGTGCTGTAAAACTATTTAAATGTGTTTTTCTACAATTCATACACCAGTTCAGAGATTGGCAGAAACGTTTGTGAAAGACCAAGGAAGGACACAACTGACAGTTTCCAAACCTCCACATCCACACGTGTTGGTTGTTGGGACGCACCGTGATTAACCAACAAAGCTTGTGTGACTGCAGGAATTTCTGTATTAACATTGTTTTTAAAGGCCACTTAAATATTACTGCAATAAGAAGAAGAAAAAAAAGCATGCATGCAACAATATAATGGATGTGACAACAGTTAAAGAGCAACAAGCTAGGCCCATCATGGACAGGCGGTCATGCTCAAATAGCGGTGTACCATTTAGTGGTTAGTTAGCGGATCCCTGGATGAGAACAAAATATTACGTTAGTTTGTCTGTGCTCGTACGAGAAATACATGACGTTGCAACACCTGGGGGAAAAAACACACATAAGCAACAGACTCCGTCATTTGAGAAGCTTTAAGGCACAAAAGGAAGCCAATGCGAGAGAAGGGGAGAGCAACATGTATGTAGCTACAGTTAGCTGACCAGCTAACACTAGCTCAGCTGACAACATGAAACGAAAAAAAACTGTGAAGTTAAATGATGATGACAGCCTCTCCATTGTCGCACTGAGGTGTTAATGTACGACAGCACGCCTAAACTGCTTGTTAACATATCTGTAGGAGAGTAGGACATTTGCAGTGGATTTATTTACCTTTGCTTTCTCCAGGGGGGTAAATTTCAAGAGGTGCACAAAAGGGTTTCTGAACGGAGGAGCTTGGTCCATCTTCTTTCCATCTCCCTCCACCACACATTGTCTGTGACTCGGCAACCTCATTCTTACAGGAGCAACGTAGGTCGAGGTTGAAGCTTAATTCTGTATATTCAAAATAGAAAATTATTTCTGCTTGAAATAAAAACTCGTCACGCGAATCACAGTTTCCCCCCAATATTCCGTGCACGGTGGCTAATTGAGGGTTATTACCGTTATCTTTCTTTCCCGGACAGCATGGAGGGATAATGGTTAGCTCAAGGATTAGCTTTGAAGTCGCCGATATCTTAGTGCCTACAGTGCGCAGGTCGCCTTCCTCCACACGGTGTTCCCCAACCAGCTCGCTAGCTCAGGATGCTAACAGAGCCACGATTTCGTTTCTGGCAGAGCGCATGCGCAAGATACATCATTTGTATCTGTCCTACTCTGAGTACAAGATGTGATGCTGCTTTTTAGGCTCTCCAAGACATCGTATTTTCAAACTTCGCAATGCTCTCCAGATGGCTGAACATCTTCGTTTTTTTTCGTGTTTCCCTATATTTTATCGGGAAATTATAAAAGACACAGCATGGGGAAATATTTCAATTCATGAATGAGTGAAGAGATCTGCCTGTCTGTGTGTCTGTCCGGTTGCTGATGCTTCTAAACGGGAGGTGTTACCATCTGCTTTTTTTAAGTAGCCTACATATTAAAGGTGACTCCTATTATTAGCAGACCATAATGAGTGCCTCATGTGGCAGATGAGTAGAATAGGTGTTGTAAAAGTTGGTTCTTATTATTAAACTGCAAAGTGAAAATGAACTGTAGGCTATATGTTCTACAAACGCGTTTTTTAATGTGTGTATGTGTAATAGATCAGGTGTAATGCTCTGAGTGCAGTCATTGGTTCTGTGCAATGTGTCATAACCATTTAGAATTACATCATATCCAACATATCATTCATTTTTTATCATTTTAAGGTTGTGGAAAACCATTCAATTATTATACCAATATTTATACCTAGGCTACATGATGTAGTATTATGGGTTGTTTTATTTCAATAGATCTTCATAACTGGTTGAATGCTTCCCCCTAGTGTTGGAAACATCACAGTACATTAAGACCCTTACACACTGCCCATCATTCATCTACATACCCACTTCATGAACACACACAAACACATGTACAGTTTTAGGACTTTCTCCTCCAATCGCCTATAAAGACTCTACACTCAATTATCTAGATGCTACTAATACAGGTAACCTTTTAGAAAAAGATTGACTCAAAAGATGAAATATTAAAGCGTCAGGGCAAAATGAGGGCTGGATTCACGACCATTCAACACTACTACCATGTTTCTAATGATACAAAGTTTAATGCAAATGGGTGAAGTATCCCTTTAATTTCAAAGCATAGTTAGGAAATATAGTGCACTACCTTTACTTGAAATATTAGTAAATACAAATACGAACACACATTAATAAAAGAACAGATTAACAGATCATTTGCAAACAAAATCTGTATTTAACTATCATTTGTTGGCTACAGAAAGTTTAGACTAAAACAAATGTAAACGCTGATACAAGTTTAAATGTTTACCTTTTGTTACACACATATAGCGGACATATCACTGACATGTCTACAATATTCTGTATGTGCATAAAGTAAAGCTATATGTAATCCGTCCTGACCTGATTTATGAGCATAAAAAGAAGAAATAAATATTGTGGGTTATATCTAAATTTGCAATGCAACCAGTCTGTAATGACTATCAGCTCTTCATCACAAACATGTGGCAGACTGGCAAGTTTTTCTCTGTCTGTCTTCATTATGTGATCAGGCTGTTTACATAGGTAAAATATGAACAATGTTAAACTTGCCTTTGGCCCCATATTATGCCGTTTTTGGGTGTTCATATCTAATTTATGTGTACACTAAAGTAAGTTCACAATTCCCCATGTTCAACACAAGTGTCTGTTTTTATGTACTGCCGCTCCATGCAGATCTCTTATCTACCTGTATTTCTACCTGTATTTTTTTATCAGAATCCCCCACAAAAGAGAAAAAAATAAACAAACAAAGGGTCCCCATTGCCCCTTTTACCACATTGGGAATGCTACTGTCAGTCCGAGGGCAACTTGTGCTTGCTACAACGAGCCCATGGGCTTGGATCACTGACGTCTTTGTCTTGTGATGTCACACCACACATTTTCAACAAGGGGGGCCAAGCATTTTATGCAGTTATTGCTACTGCTAACAGGAGGAGGTAGGAGAAGCTGCGTTTCCACAGATTTTGAATTTTTGCAAATAGATGTGCATAAACATGCACAAAATACCTGGAAAACACAGACAACCAGAAAAAGCCTAATATGGGACCTTTAAAGACTTATATTCATCATCATGTGTCCATTGACTTTCCTCTAACTGTCTCTGCAACTAAGTCAGCAGCAGATAGTGTGCATTCGGATTCTCCCTCCCATCTACTTTCACCATCCACTTTATCTTAACCCTGTGATAATGCCATGGGGCGAAGCAAATGTGTTAGGAGAATTCCTAAAGGGAAAGGTGATCGTGTTATTCTGATGATCATAATGACGCGGTGGAGGTTAGTGACAAGAATGTCTACAAGAATTATGGGTGTTTCCAAGATTATAACTTTGATTAACTACTCCAACTCCTCAGCTTTCACTAATAATATTAATGTTTGACACATATTTTAGGCTTTATTTATACATTAATGGCAATGAAATAACTCCAAACCAACCTACATTTGAATATCTAATTTTCAGGTTGTTTTTTTTAGATAACTAACTCCATCGAGGTATACAATACATTTTAGAGAATATATTTGTTCTGTATTGTAATTTCAGTAATTTCATCAGTTATCATTTATAACCCCACAAAACTGTGCAAAGCATTTATATAAGTTAGGTATGCTTTGCCATTATTTTGTACAAAATGTTAATGACAAATGTGCTTTCTTTAAAAAAAGTGAATTTTGTAAAGACGAAGAAGTTAGCCTCTGTACGTCCTTTTTTATGGCAATCCATTTTATATTCCTTTAAAAAAAACTTGAACCTGATTGTTCAGTTGAGCAACTTGAATCAAAATTAATCTTTTTGTATTCAACTCGTTAAAAAATAACCATGTTACGCTACTTAAGTAACACAGAGAGAAAAGCTGCTTTTCACCTTTTATCAGTTCTTTGTCTGTTTTTGGTAAAATGAATTGTGCTGAAACAGCACTTTCTGAAGAGTCTTTTAAAATGTCCTGAGTTCCTCATTTCCAAACCCATTGATTGCATTGCATGTTCATATGCTGTATAGGTACTAAAGCATGAAGTGAAAATGCAAGTGTTACATTTAGAAAACTGTAATTTATTTATCACACTTGACTTCTTTTTGTCTTCCCAGTGATCCTTTTTTGCTGACATCTTTTAGTAATTGCAAATATGCCAAGAACACCCACATATGCATGTGTTTTTACAGGTGCATATACACACTAAGACACAAGTACACACACCATTCAACTACATATTTAATTTGGCTGTAGAACATGTAGTTAAAGTGCCCTGTGGGCTGACCATATCAGGTCGTGACATTTGCATTTGACAGGAATCACATCAGACAGGGTTAACGCTAGTAAGGATGGAGGGAAAGAAAGAAGGGAAAATAATAGAAAAGGTTTATTCATTCCTCCTACCTCCCTTTCCCTCTTTCTTTCCCCCTCCAATCCCATAGCCAAGGTGCTTAAATTAAAAAGGAAGAAATGCAATTTAAAGACATGGGGTAAACAATCACAAAACACTTGTTTCTGGAGGAGACACAATTTCCTGGTGCCTTGTCCAATTTCATATGGCCTGGAGCGCTGCCGCATGCGTTTAAACACCTGGTTCTACACCGCTGATTAAAATTGTAATGCCAGAGTTGAATCAATCCATATGACATTTTGGAAATACACAAGTATCAGGACATTTTATATATACAGCATTTTTTCTGTTGTTTTCATTTGGAAACTGAAAGTTGCAAGGTGGCACTGGGTGTCACTACTATGCCTTCCAACTGTTTGGAGGGGAGAAGAGAAGTTTCAATATCCTAAACAAGTATGAATATGTCACCAGCATTGCTCAATATTGGATATACTCAAAAGGTCCATTATATGAATTCCATTTATTTTGTTGTAACAATGTCAGTATGGTGAAAATCATTAGCTCTATTCACACATACACGCTTATAGATGCTGTTACAAACAATAACATTTATACTATCGTGACAGTTTTTGACCATATATCATAGCTGCAAGTGGACACAGTCATGTTGGTGAGCAGAAGAAGTGCGGCTAAATCTCAAGGTCAAACCACGTGTGTGTGTGTGTGTGTGTGTGTGTGTTCATATTGCTTATCAACTCACAAATTATTGAGCATGTAGAGCTCATAGGGCCAAGTTAATCCATACTGTGCCCAAGCATATTTGAAAGTCTCGTTTGTTGAACGCTCAGTACGATACACTTCTCTTGCCCTGACACGGTTGGAGGAGGTGGGCTTTGGCACAGTAAAACTGCTCATGCACAAGCACGGACATGCAACATGAACGTGATGTATAACCTTATTGATGGGATCGTTCCACGCAGTAATCATTTAAAACTATTGCTTGATCTGATGCAGAGGTGTCAAGTGTTTAATCAGAATATGGGCAAACACAAGTCAGCTGGATACATCTCACATAAACTCATACACCAATGCCAATGCAATGAAAATCTGCCACTTTATAGTTTTATCACACTATATGCTATATGTGCAAGTGGTAACCATTGTTCAGGTCCGGTTTGGCTGGGAGGATTGTGAGTGCAGGCCAGCAGAGGGACAGGGGAGAGAGGACAATCATGTGGACTATAAGCCAAATTACTTACTTTCCTTGTCTCCTCATTTCTGCAGATTTCCGTGTGGGACTTATCCAGAGTTCATTGCTTGATTGAAATTAATTAATCAACCATGCCGTAAACATAAATATGCTTGGATTTTCAAAGTGACATGTTAATCTATTCTGTAATCATTTAAAACATGTTTGATGAGTTGATTGTGTATTTTAGCGATTCCAAAGTTACTGAAAAATGTCTAAGGTCCAAATGAAATCATGAGAGTTTTGCTGGAATTGGGACACGGCCGTATGGTTTTAGGTGGTCAATAGCAGGCAGTCTTTGCATCTTGTTGTTACGATAAGACTTAACATGTTTAATAATGTCACAGGTTGGGATCTTGTCTTATGCAAATTGGTTGTTCAGTGCCGTGGCCACTGTTAATAGCCAAAAGAAGCAGTCTCACCAGCACCAAACAGGAAGCTGACAAATAGTAAACATGGGTGGGAGGTGTAAAGAAGAGCGTAAGAATGCCTCTTTGATGTGTCCTCCCCTCTGCACCATGATAGAGTAAAGGAATGGAGGTGGACAGAAATTGTTGTGGGACTCGAAATCCCCGGTGAGTATGCCTTTGCCTATAGCTGGCTAGCTATAGCCCCGGTTGTCAGCATGGATTTCACTCCTGGTTTAACCGGGAATAGGAACTCAATCGTATACTCGAGGGCTGCAGGAACTTCTGTCCAACTTATTTCAACTTCCATTCTGTTGTTTTACAAAGAGAAACACAGGCATTCTTGCTCTCATCACAACTGCAACACTTTTTCCTCCTTTTTGTTTTCTGTTAAAATGTTTTTAATGCATTATTCTAAAAATACAAAATAACAAAGCATGATAACACCTGACAGAAACACGGTTTCAGACTGAGCAGCATAACATTTATTCATGACCATATGACTCAAAGTATAACACAACACGGGAACAAGAAAGTCCTACTACTGATGGTTTCATTTGTTTTATAGCTATATGTTTAAGCATAAGTTTTCATTTAAATCTGTTTCATAACCAACAAAAAACTCCTCAAAAAAGGAAAAAATACATAAAGCAAATCAGTGCAGACACTCAGGAGAACAGGTCAGGAGTTAAAAATCATTTGTTAAATAGAGCAATTTAACAAATGAGGTCGTTTTAGAGCTGTAAGAATTGAATGAAATTCAAAAGAAGAACGAGAACAAAAGCCGGGAATGTCCAGATTTGTGTACCTCTATTAAATCAGTACACACCCCTCAGGCCAAACATCTGAGGCAGACTGACGGAGTGACGGCCAATGTTTCCTTCACTTCTCCATAATGTTTTACCAGACCCTGCGCCTATGTCAATCAATGGCCGGCATGTTCCAAAACATATTCAACACACAAAGAGAACACTTTGGCTTGGGGAAATGGATTGTGTGCAAGATTGGCAGGGGACAGTCTGGATGTGTCAATCACCAAAGGCCCTTTGTTTTACTCTTGTTTCAAGCTCCAAGAACAAAGATGTTCCCTTTTGTGTCATTTGTCTATGGGATACGTGAAAAGCATGCAATTTTTTGTTTAAATTTGACTGCAGGAAGAAACAGATGTTTTCACATGAAAACTAAAAACTTCAAAGTACAACACTGTATAAGTATCCCATAAAGGGGTTGCATGTTTTGTAAGCAGCATGCTTTTGTGAGAGCTACATTTTACGATATACTGTTGATAAGCTTTTGACTTCTTAGGACAGGCATTTGAAATCTGAGAGAGCTTCCCTGGCATGGAATCTAAGCGGCTTCTGTGTGTGTTTTTTCCTCATCTCTTTCCTCTAGTCTCTTGTTGTCCTTTCTTCCTGTCTGGCCTCTCCAGGTGCCGCACTATCTCACAGCTAACACAGGAATCCGTGAGCCATGCACATCCTCCGCCCTTTGAAAGGGGAAGCCACTTTGCCGCTTATATTGGAAAGCAGCGTCCGTCCTCTGTGTTCCTCGGGGAGATGAAGGCGGCTGCTGCGGTAGAAGAGCAGGGTTTTGTAACCAAAGCCACATGCTGAGCAGGACAGACAGTTGTAAGACAAGAAAGATCTTTGTGGCGAACACAAGTGCTTGGCTGTCCTTTGCATGCCTGTCTGTCAGCGGTGCTTTCCTGGCCGGACACCTGTACGACTGTAATTTTACACAGGCAAAAACAAAGACATGCTACACAGGGGGGCATGTAAAGAGGGATTATACAGGCGTTTGTTTTATGTGTGTGTTTTCATTGTGAGGAATTCAGTAAGTGGTGCAGAGTGCCCTCTTCTGAAGGGCAATGTTTGAAGGGGAATATCATCACCCTCCATCTCTGTAGTGGCAGCTTTTCAAGAGGTGACACTGATGCTGTACAAATGAATGTGACATTTGCCACTTTTGGAAAACGTTTGCCAGAATATTCAAAGGATGACCTTTGAGCGTGAGAGAAAGCTGGATTGTGACTTGTCTGAACACTGAGTGTCTGAATGTTTGAGAACTTTGATTTTTACAATTTTCACATACTGAGAGAAACTTAGAGAAGGATTGAGATGATCGACAACTGATGGAGACATTAGCAGCCTAAAACGGGAGGTCATGGCTTTGGAATGTGACGAGATGATAAAAAGCAGGAAGAGGAAGCAGATAAACTCTTGCATGACCCCCTTGCACACATACACAAACACACACACACACACACACACACACACACACACACACACACACACACAAACCCACAACACTCAATTACCCATGGCCTGGTGTGCTATCGTTGAGGGTTGAGTGTTAGCTGACAGAAACCACTGATCCGTCTCAGTGCTAAAAAAGGGGTGAAAAAAAAACTAGGACCTAAATGTCCTATATCTGAGTGCGGAGTGACAAACGGAAAACCAAAGCTTTGGCTCAGTGGGATATTTGCCTTGAACTTTTTTTTTTTTTTTTAATCTCATATTTGTTTCCTACAATTATTTTTATGCTCACAAGATCTCACATTACACGACCATGATACACTGGTTAAGAATGAGGTCTTTTAAATAAGCAACACTCTAGTTAGTGAAGAAACAACACCGCCATCATTACAGTGTGGCAGGTGTTATGCTTCATTATTTAGTAGGAATAATCCATTATGTATATGATTTGGCTTAAATGATATCCACTAAAAGGCGCATCCAGCACTTCAGTTTTCCATATCCAATGATATATGTGAGGTGTTTCACTTTGATAACTGTCATTTCTTATATGTCTCATAATAGGTTTCACTTCGCCAAATCTTGCCAAATCTTATTTTCACTCTAAAGGTAGATTTCATGTTTTCAAGCATAAACAAGTGCTGCAGTGCACAGTGGATGTATTTAATCTCACATGAGGACATGTGTGCAAACGCACACAGAAGATGACATATACTTGGACAATGTAATGTTTTTTCACAATGATCCTTAAGTTAAAAAGCAGATTGCTTTGGTATGTCCACATTTGTATGTCATTTATTTCATTTATAGAAAGTCAAGCAGTATCATGGTTTCAGGCTGACTGTCATTATTGTACCTTAGCACAAATGCAGAATAAGTAAAGTCAGCGTTTCTAATTTAGAAAGAAGAACAAATTACAAAATAATTTAAAATATTGAAAAGCATAGGGCTCGCAGTCTCAGTTTAGCCAGGTGAGTTGAGCAGGTGTTCTTAATACAGAAGTGACAGTCCTCGACTCATCGGCCACAGGCTCAATTTCTCTGTCTCTGCCCTTTTCTCTTCAGCTGTCCTATATGAATTTAAGGAAAAAAACAAAATAAAAACTAACTAACTTTAAAAACACTGATCGTGGTCATCATACTTTATAGGTTATTGGTCATTATTGTGAGATTGCAAGGACACTGAAGTAAATTCCAGAAAATGATTGTGCCTGCCCATACTGATTGTCCCATACTCATTGTGCCGCAACTGTTTTTTGAGCTCCTCAACTAAATCTTAGTGTCATAAGTGTCTTCCTACTAGTAGCCAGAATCAAGCAAATAATGGGACAACAAGTGAATCATACATGCCGTATTATCTTTGGAAGGACTCAGCTACCTTGCAAATGTTCGTTTGGATTTCTCTGGGTTAAAATTATAGAAATTACCCTGTACTTTTTCATCACCTCAGCCAACAGAAGGTGAGCCAATCTCTTCACAAGCTATTGAAAAGACAAACGTAAAAACAAAGTCGACCTCTTTGATGGGAACTTTGATCAAGAAGTCTGGACATGAGTAGGGTCAAATTGGTGAAAGGTTGATATCTGCCCACATCGTATCATCCTGTGTCACACATTGTTATTTAATTTTTTTGAGGGGGACATTTCTCCACAACTTTCAACCCTGCAACATGTGCTATCAAAGTTACAAGAATTTTGATTTAATGCTCTATTGCCCTGTTTGAAAATTTCATCTCATTTTCCCATGATCTCCCAGGCATCAAAAGTTCAAATCCCTATGGATGATGATGAAAACCCAGAGGCAAAGTTTCAGTATAATTCAGGGCTCACCTCTTATCCTAAAAGTTGAAAAATATGACTGTAGTGTATTAACAAGTAAAGAGAAGCATGCCTCTTTGACTTTGATTAACTGGCATGTTCATGTTGAGCAATGCAAACCATTTTATATGCCATATACCACTATTTCATTGGTCATCAAGTTGACACCAAGTTTTTGCTGTCATGCCCACTTAGGAAATAAACAAATTGATAGATATATGTTACCAAAAAATCCACATGATAAACATGTAAAATGTTGTGTGCAATCAATAAAAACAGGACTAATTATTATTATTATTATTATTATTATTATTATTTTCTAAACAGTTTGAATAACTGTTTTACTGTATCAATATGTAGATTAAACAATAGTTTCAGCATTTTTCTTACCTGGGATTTGTTCCTGTCAACATAGTCATCAATGTTTTCAGCTTTAATCATTGCAGAATATTTTCCATAGCTCTGGGTCTTAGAACATATTTCTAAGTTGGTATTTCAGTTATTATAATTTTCATTGTTGGTACTTAAGATAAAGAAAGACATGTGTCCCATTTAAAATTAAATAAACACTGTGTCCCTCTTTGTCTCCTTTTCTTCAAATATATTTCTGTAGTATATACAGTATCCCTCTGTTTTTTTTCAGCTGCTTCTGGTAATCAGCACTTTTTGTTGTTGTTGTTGATGCAGTACTTGCTGTGAGCAAGTGGAGGAGCTCTAGTGCTTCTTTTTGATCACTAGGGAAGACCACTGGTAGGACCACAGTACATTTATATTATGACAGTGTGTGATTCTTAGTGACTACATCTGCATGAACGAGGGTATGTCCTCTTTCTGTATTTTTGCTGTATGTTTGTACCTTTTGCACATTTGTATTTTATTTTATGAATGGCAAAGAATGTATTTTGGCTGTAGCCTAAGGGGGTTTCATTGTAAAAAAAAAAAAAAAAGTACTGACAAAGTAATAATGATACAGTTCAAAGAACTGTGTTGTACTAAATGTGTTAATCATCATGCACACCAAATAGAGATGATTAGAGGCTATTTCATGGGATTCTTAGTCCATATAGAGAAAGGCAGATACTTCTTGTAATTGAAGGGAGTCTTAACAAGTTTATGGTGTCACCAGCTGAACTTTGATTGTTTGAGATGTCAGCAAGGCTTTGAATCTATCCATTGTGTGTGTGTGTGTGTGTTTGTGTGTGTGTGTGTGTGTGTGTGTGTGTGTGTGTGTGTGTGTGTGTGTGTGTGTTTTATTTATTTATTTGAAGGAATCTGGAAGATAAAAAGGATTTAGAAAATATAAAGGCACTTCAACTTTCAGAACTTCAGGTTTTTAAAAATGGGTTGGAGAGTTTCCACAAGCTTGCCACACCTACATATTTGACATTTAGAGCTTTGGAATAATTTAATAGGTATCTGTTTTAACACAATGTTCCTTAACAGACTGATATATCTGTTTCATAGCTTAAGTTATGGATGCTGTGTATGCATAGATGACAAATAGATAAACACATATCCCTTGTAATATGACTTAAATCAATGAAATAAAAGTCAAAATAGAAAACTGTTTAACAGAGACATACTGCAGCGGATAGCAACAGTTAATGTCAGTTTCCACTTAATGCTGCAAATTGGGGTTATAAGTTCTGTGACTTTATTATAATGACAAATATTTTACTTGCAAAAAAGAGTATGAGGGTCCAATAACTTTTGAAGAGTGACTGTATATTTCGACCGTGGCTTCATTCAATAAAAATCCCAGCAGCAGACAGATTATCAAGCAGAAACGTCCCTTCTCTACATTTTACACTTGAGGCCATCTCACAGCACTTACATGGTGTTATAACTGTCCTGGCACAATGGTTGACATTGGTCTTGCAGCAAAGAAAACAATGGCACTACATGCTCCTATCAAACCCTTACTTAAATCCCCTCTTTTACCCTGCTTTCATTCTGTGTCATTCTGCCTTGTATCTGGCCAGGACTTACAAGTCTCCGGCTGTGACATAAGGGATTCCATGTTGTCCACTCCTAACAGATTACACAAGGACGCAAGACAAAAGAACAACAACATGGCCTGTGCATTTATTTGCCTTGGTAAAGAGAGAGAGGGGAGAGTTAAGTGGATGATAGGAGAGGGAAAAAATGGATAGAGTAAAGGGAAACAAGTGGAAAAAAAGATGTATACATAGTCATTCTTAGAGATATAGATATGTATGGACTCAAGAACACAGAGAGAAAAAATACTTAAAGAAAAAGGCGAGAGAAAAATAGGGAGGCAATTTCTTTCTTTACTCTCGGTTATCAATGGTCCAGGCCGGCATCTTTATTCTACCAGGAGAAAATGCTAATCATCAATCTCAGGCTGCATGCTACGTCTCTGTTTAATAGCTGATAGGAAGTCTCCACAGGCTGCTTTGCTTCTTTGTTTAAAATGACACATAATGGGACTGAGCCTTATCAGTGTCTCAATGCATTCTCTCTCTCTCCACCAGTTTCTCTCTGTCCTCATCTCTCTCCCCCTCCCTGGGATTGTGGTCCAGTGTAAAGGAATAAGGGGATGCGAGCCACGATTGATTTTGAGCCAGGGATAACTTAATCCATCAATTTAACATGAAATGAATATGCAAAATGAGGGAGAGGAAGAATGGGTAGTGGTGGGGATGGGGGGGGGGGACGGCCAACGTCTTCAACTATGATGAAGAAAATAGGAGGACAAAAGGACAAAAGAACAAAAAACTTATGAGGATAGTTTGATATTATTTGCTACTACCTAAAACCCCCCCACTCATCTCAGATGTTAAGGTTTTCTAAATGATGAATTAGGTGCAGGGAAACCGAAACAGAATCAAGATTCATGAGGGATGTAACGATTTACTCAACTCGCGAAACGATTCACGATATTGGGTTCATGATACAATTCTCTCATGATTTATTTTACAAAATGAGACTTAAGACAAATTATGACTGAAAAAGATCGCTTCATTTTTTTCATGAAAGCACCAATGCACCTTGTAATCTATTGGCTCTCGCACTCATTTGGGGGAGCGGGGCTACAAACCTGCGTTAGTATGGTTTGGTTTATTTTATAAAAACAAAAAATGACCATAGTTGCACAAAACAGGATGGATATGCATTGTTACATCTTAGTCTTGGGAAAAAAAGGCTATACAGATCATAAAGCTGCCTCTTAGTCTCTTCCTGCTTGCTTCTAGACAAAATGCTGCTTTTTGGCAACCATCTCTTAGATACAGTCAATAGAATTTGAGGCTGTCTCTAGTGGCCATTTGTGGAACTGCTTGGGAAACACCCACAATGAGTTTTTACTTGTATACATCAGAACAAGGACACACTCTGCAAGGGAATATTTTTTCAGACTACATACAGTATAAAATGTTAAATAAGTAAATGACTAAATGCACATGATAAGATGCTTGAACTTGTTCTAATCTGATTTAGAATATATTGTCATACACTTTAATTTCAAACTGGCAATTTAGACCTGTTGACCTCTACAAGCAGACAAGAACATTGTTTTCAAGTATGAGTTTCTGTGTTTTGCGTATGCTGATACACAAGGTCACAAGCTTTGGACATACACATTCTTGCTAATGGATACAGAATAATTCCATCATCTACAGGTGGAGGTTATGTGTAAGCAAGTTAACATGCATAGCTGTTGGTGAAACTGTAGTGGTAACAATCCTTACATCAAAAACAATATGACAAGTTAAAGAGGAGCACAGTTTCTAGTATTTCACCTCAATAATCCTAATTCATGTTGATGACCCTCTGATGTGTAATAATGTCTGTGGTTGTTAGAGAGAGATGGACAGAGTAAGACGCCTATTTAAACTTCAGGAGGATGACAATCAATAAAGAATAACACAATATGTTCCTTCACCAAAATAAAAATCCTATTAAATATCTCCATAATCTGAAGTGAGTCTAACCATCAAATGTTCTGAATTTTCTTTAGGGGACTAAGAAACTGCAAGGCAAGTCTGTTTCAGGTAGCTGTCCAGAAAAGTCAATGAACATTCCAGTCAGTGGTTGTTGCTTTGTCTTCTTATTGAATTTGCTGTATCTTTTTGTTTCCCCTGGACCTGAGAGCGACCTCTTTCCTTAAGTCCTTCCCAAACACTGATCTCTTTATTTAATGTATTTTTCCATCCTGTAGGCTTCTAAGAATTTTTTTTATAGGTCTCCAAACTATATTCTCCTAAAATGAATAATACAAAATCATTTCTAATATGATCTTCTCCAGGACATTTGTTGTAAAACTTTACATTGTACTGGGGTGTGTCAAAGTTCCGAAACTAAAGTGTTGACCCTGTCTGACTAATGACTTTAAATCAAAATGATCTAGCTGGATATTTCCATTTCCTCACCGTCATGCACTTACAGGTTGCTTCTGTTTCTGGTGGTTTTGGGTCAGCTGCTTGTCTGTCACATGATCAGGGAGGAAGAAAAACATTAACATTGAACATGGGCAGGAGCAGATGAAAGCTCTTGGCCCGACTGTCAGTGCTCTGAGGTGATGAGAGATGTCATTACTTATTCATGAGTCCTAAATGCAGAGCAGAGGAGATGGGCATGGCTGACCCTGAACCATGGTGTGTGTTTGTATATGTGTGTGGGGTGTGGGTGGGGGTGGGGAGATATTAGATTAAAGCAGTTTGATTGAATCACACTCACTATGCCAGCTATGATGTTTATTTTATTTACAGGGCCAAACAAAGAACATATACAGTAGTATGTTTTATTAAAACTTGTTGAAGGATCTTGCTTAAACTCACCTCTCTGACTCTGACAATGACAGAAGAGGTCAAGCAGAAGGTTGGAGGTTTTGCGTCCCGAATTTCCCATGCACATATATATTTGACTTGATCTCGTGTTTTGAATGTATTAATATCTTTAGAAAAGTAAGTTGCTAAAATTACAAACAGAAAGCACTTCTTTGTACAAAATGTCAGATGTGCTTGAGTTGTATCCCTCAATTAAAACATGCGTTCAAATTGGAGATCGTAGTATTGCATGCAGTATTTACCAGTTATACATATACAGTATGTCCTGGTGAAGTTTCTAGATCATTGCTTATTAAGAATCATATTCAAAATTAATCTGTCAGTATGGGGCTAAGAATAAATATTACAGCTTTTTCATATTAAGCGGAATCATGCAAAAAAAGTTAAAGATATAAAAAATAAAACATTTTTGGTTATGATTAAGGCTGCAAAATCCAGAAATCCTAGTTTGGTTATTACTGAATAAAAAATGTGATTACATTTACAATTAAAAAAAGTGTCTTAATCAAATCATTGTACCATTATAAAAGCAGTCTGAAAGTGAGACTTTCAGAGGGACTTGGGATAAACTACATTGAATCTAGTCCTCCGCTGTTTCTTTGCGCTGAACATATGGAGACACCTGTTCCTGTTATCTCCCCACATTTTGTTTTCTACACATGTGTCCTCCTCCCTCTCTTCAGCTGAGTTAAGTTACTTTGGAATGCTTTGGAGTGGATATTTTGAGTGAACATCATCTTTTATGTTCCATATCAAGTTATCCAGTGACTCAACTTCCTGCTGAATGCAGCTCTTGTGTGATCAGAGACCTGTACGCAGCTGAGGGCGCTACTGTTTCAAAGCAGCTGGGATCGAGTTGTCATCACAGGGGGTTGGAGATAATGGATGGCAATAATGGGTTGTATCTGAAAGCTCAGGATTATCGTCCACTCTTAACACATGTGTGCACATATTTCATGCATTAAATTGTGATACCTGAAGAACAGGATTTGGAAACTTAAGCCAGACAGCTGCACTTGTACAATCCTACACTCATTACGCACACTTTTGGAACAAGCAGTCAAGGCACAAAGGTGGAAAACAAGCAAATCAGGAGGTAAACAATGAGAGCACATCGGCCAGGTAACTCAAGTAAAGGGAAATCAATAGATACAGTATAACTCAACGAAACATACAAACAGTAAAAAAATGCAATATAAAAGATGTGTGTACTTATTTCAAAAAAGGATATTTAAATGGTGTATTTCAAAAGTGCTAGTAAACAAATGCTAAACCAAACAGATGGAGACTGCTGTGTATGTTAAGTCACTGCAAATAAAAATAACGTGTTGATATGAGAGTGTAGGCCTTCCATTGTGTGACTTTGTTATCACACACACACACACACCTACACACACACACACACACATACACACACCTACACACACACACACACACACACACACACACACACACACACACACACACACACACACACAAACCAAAAGACAAATAACAAAGGATGTCAACATAATATCCATGAAAAATCACTTTGACTTTTACTAATGCACCCATACGCAGCTCAACCCAAGCCATGTGAGCAGCTTGCCAAAATTGATAAAGCAGGTAGTGGATAAAAAATGTAAACTTAGTGCCAGGCCTGTAGCAAGACTGATGATAAGAGGTAAAAAACCATGTTGCCACATGTTCCCAGACTGATTTACAAACTCTGTGCTATGTTTTCTATCTTCCAGACTCCCAAGCAAACAGGCCAAAAAGGTTACACCACAGGAAATGAACTCAGTATCAGGTAACTATTTCTATTTGATAGAGGTTGGTGTAAAATATGCACAGCTGGACTCAGTGGGACAACCCTGCCAAGCTATTATTGACTAAACATTTTTCCCTGCTTGTCATTGATGTATGTGGGTAAAGGAATAAGTAATGCATATGTAACCCATAGCGTATACACTCCTTTTTAAATATACATTGGCCAAGAAGTAAAAAGCTGCCCCAGTGATTTTTCCACAGTCCTTATCTGCATTTGCAGGTTGCCCAGATCCATCAATGTTTATGAAGCCAAGGCCAGTGTAATTCTAGCACATTTATCCAGCTTGAACACTCACGCGCGTGTAGACATGCACATTTAAACACGTGGACACAACCACACACACTTAGAGGGACTTTTCCATTATGCCATGAATATCACTGGACTAGCCCACATGTTTTTTTTTGTTTTTTTTACTTTTCTTTATGTCCACCTCAGACAAAAATCTTGAATTATTTTCTCAGAAAAATTTCCCAAATATTTCATAGTAGATAAGGCTTTGATATGGCTGAGGGAGGCTCATGGCTGAGCGTCACTAGAAGATAACTAGGTTTTATTAATGACCTGACAGAAGAACAGGCTAAAGTAATTAGGCTCTTTCCTCTCTCTTATGCCCGCCCTCCTTCCCTCTTTTCGCCTCGATAGATGTGCAAACAAATTTTGGTGATAGTTAGATAACCAAAGGGACACCAGCATCTTGCCGACAAGAACAACACAACACCTACACACACACACACACACACACACACACACACACACACACACACACACACACACATAAACACACCCACACACAGCAGAATGAATGAGTGTAGGAAAAAAGAGGGATGCCAGCGATGTTATCAAAGTACATTCGATTTGCCGCAGGGAAAGCAAGGCGCCTATCGGTTACATTCACCTGTGAATAGTTAATTGTCCAACCCATGCAAATGGGCAAGCCATTAATAACATTTGACTAATGGTCTAATTCTTTTTTTCTCCCTCTTCCCTCTCTCTCATACCTCTTCCTTCTTTCCCCTCTCTCAAATTGATGACACAACATCATTGATATCTTCATATTCACGTTTGTTTTGCCTTAGCTGGTTCGAGTAAGCTCACAGAAGGAAATAACTTATGATATAAGTAACCAAACCATGTCTTCCGAAGAAAAACACAAAATAAGTATCTTGTGTTTTCATAGCGGTTTTCATTGATTTAGTAATCAAAAATAATAATGTTGGTGAATGTTTGTGTCTCTATATAACTCTGGATACTGAATACCTCTCCTCTATAGTCAGTCACAAATTATCGGTTAATATTTTCACAATATGCATTTGATCATTGGCTGGTGTTCTTTATTTCTCTTTCTTTTTCAGAAAACCTGTGTAAATCTGACACAAAAGACTTTCTCTTTTAAAGCTTATTCACCTTTATGCATTCTCTGGTCAATTCAAGACAGGCCAGAGAAAGCTGAAAAAACAGATCAGGGTCAGTGTAGCCAATCTGTCTGGAGACTAAAGTAAGAGACTTACCAAACATTTCTGCTTACATTTACTCTCTGAAATAAAATCTTTAGCAATAAAGAGTGAAGTATGCACACGTTTAAAAGATAGAAGCTTGTCATAGCCAAAAATGTAAGTTTTACTAAAGCATTTAGACCTGCACTAATCTGGGAAATAAAACGATGACAGTAACAAAAAACAGAATGTCTAGAATGTCAAAATGAATCCCCCATTTCTGTTATGATGACAGGGAAACAAATAACTAATAGAAATTGAAATCTATTAAAACATGTGCTTCACAATGTGATACATTGTAATGCTGAAGTTGCAGAATATATTCTCAGCAGTGTTGATAAAAATAACGCAAGATGTAATCATCAGACAGAGAATATATGTCATATAATTATCTCCCCGAGACAGACCACCCCTGTGGGGCAGCTCTCCCCTTTAAAGGCCCATTTGTCTTTTGATCCATTAGTAGAAACACCTGCAAGTATCAGTCTATCTCTCACAGCAGCTGAACAAGGGAGAGCAAGAGTCTGAGATACATTAAGACAGCCAGTTGGTCTGTTAAGTGTTTAAATGTGATGCAATCCATTCCCCGGACATTCAGATCCCCCACATTGTTCAATGTGTGTGTGTGTGTGTGTGTGTGTGTGTGTGTGTGTGTGTTTGAGAGAGAGAGCGCTGACACACAACTAGTGTCAACGCTAAAAACTGAGTTTGCATGTGATCTCAAACTTAACTTGGCCATGTTTTCAAAATATGTAATTTTTCTCGTGTATGGCCACCAGCTTTTGCTTGAGTGCATGGATGTGTGTCTGTGAGTGTGTGTGTGTGTGTGTGTCAGACAAGGCAATCAGGCAGACAGACACAGAGCAGCAGTGAGTCACTTCAGATATCCAATGTCCACTTATCACAAAGGAGAGGATAAGGAGATAATCTCTAAATCAAAGGTTTTCAGCGCTATCAGAACTGGCTCTTTTCTGAGCCGGATGGACAGGCTTGTCTCTACTCCCACAGACTCTCTCTGTCTCCTCTCTGTCTCTACTTTGCTGTCCAATTTCCACTTTTTCTCTTCTTACTAAAATGCTAGTCTCCAATCTATTTTTTTTTTTTTGCCACTGAAGTATTGTTTTCCATGCTCTGAATTTATTTGAGATTACTGTATTTCGTTCAGTTCATTTTACAAAGACTTCTCCATTGTTAATGTGTTAACCCATAATCAACTGGACGCTCCTTGTTATATTTAAAAAATAAAAGCATGTTTATATCTAAACAGGAAGTGAAGTACCACCAGCTTAAGACAGTACACAAATTCAAAATAAAAGCACAAAAATAAAGTTTTGAACTGCAAAATAATACAATTTCAACCATGCCATCAAAAACGTGACCGATTTAGAGACGTAGCTCAGGATTTCTGCACTATTTTCTGTAAGTAAGAGTAAAGCATTTGGCTTTGGTTACTCTGCTTGTAGGGTTCTCTCAAGAAACACAATCAATATGCATGTATAAATTGCTATTTATGTTCATGTAATTAAGCCACTGTCTAATGGTGTGTGCAGATGCATTATGTCAATGTAGTCCAGTCAGTATAACATTTTCTTTGTGTGTGTGTTTGTGTTAAATCAATGAAGCCGTCATCGCCTCACTTTGCTTTGTCTTTGATTTGTAACAAGACAGGCTTGATGTTCTACACTGAGAACAATGATGGATCCTTGATTTAAGATGTAATACAGCAGTTTAACTCTGGTGTGTTTGCAAGACAGACAAGATGTTCCCCAGCTTTTACAATGACAGATTTGCAGTCTGAGATGCACAACTAGTGTGAGTGCATGTGCGTTCCTGGGTGTGATGGATCAGCCCTGGTTGACATGATGTCCGACAGGATTGTAGTACAAGCTCAGAGAAACCATGTTGCTTCTGGTCAACATGCTCTGTGCATTTACTCAGCTAACTAGGTTTCCTCTTGTGGTGAGGAATGAACAGGTTCCACCTCGAGGCAGCTTTCTTTCCTCTGTGGTATCCTTCCTCTCCTCCTTCCTTTACTGTTGTGTTTAACTCGTACGTCTGTAAATACACATTTCAGTGTCTTTTGCGTCTTCTTCTTTGATTGAATAGCTTTTTGTCTTGTATTCTAACAATAATTGTTCAATATAAAGAGTGAAAAAACAAGGACATGATATTTTTTCATCCTGGTGAGATGTTTACACTTAAGCTTAACTAAAAAATATATTATGCAGTACGATAAATTATTGAAATTTTACTCATTATACTTTCAACATTAGAATGCTTATGGAAGAACTTTGAGAATCAAAAGGCTTTGAACAAATTTTCACATTTAATTGTTTTTTTTATTCTTATGTTTGTCCATGTTTGAGCATGTTTAGGTGTGATGGGTGTTGTTTTATATTTTCATGTGTTTATGTCTCTCTGCGTTTGAGCATTTGTGTGTGTGTGATGTGTGTGTATGTGTGTGGTACATGGGGTTAATTAGGGCAGAAAAGTTGCTGGATGAAAATGATTTTCCCTGTACTGGCCTGCTGTTGCAGCTCAAATCCCCACAGAAAAGCTTCGGTCTCCCATCCTCCTCAATTTACTTTGTCTACTCGGGCTGCAGAGCCCCTGCAGAGCTTCACAACAATGCAACACACACACACACACACACACACACACACACTTAGACACACTTAGACACACTTATACACACTTATACACGAAGGGCCATTATAAAATGCCAATTTATATTTCATATGTTCCTGTTTGAATCTGTTTGGGCCACACAGTTACAAATGGAGGTGACGTGGTTAAAGTATTTATGCTATGCAACCCAACAGTCTATCTATTAGTAATACGCGAGAGTGAGGGGAAACATATTCTTTGTCTTATATCCCATTTGTTGTCAGGATGGATTCACTCATTCAGCAAGATGCCATACGGGGATAACAAGGGGATCATAAGGGGCACAAAGCAGTTTGTGTGAGCGTGTGTGCTTTTACTTCCTGGTGAACTCTACTTGTCTGTGTGAGTTCATGGATGTTGTTTGATTTAGGAGGAGGAAATGTACGTAATTGTTATTTTTTTGTATCTTGTATGGGTATTTTCACTGTTCAGTATTTTTAAGTATAAGTATACCTCATCCACATTTCTTGTAGACATTGAAGAGATATTCGCTAAATTGGATAAACCAACTCATCTATTATTTACATGTGTTTATATATGTTCATTGTTATTTATTTATACAGGTGTGGTATTTATTTTTCCTGTACAAGTGGGATTAATACATACATAAAATGTTGTCACTTCCAGAACCGTGACTTCTTTAAAGACTGACACCTTGAACCAGAAACACACTGCAAAGGTATGTATTATGCCATCTGAAATGTAGAATATCAAGTAGAATACCAAGGACAAACATACATGTAGAGCTCATGTTGATTCAATCATACAAATGCTTCTAATTTCGGTAAGTCTTAAGAGCCACAAATGTAAGTAAGTCCTGCATTACATATTAACACAAGTTATAAATGAAAAAACAATATATCCAATCCCATTAACATATTGCAGATGTCAACTGTATGTAATATATTCTTTTTTATTGTAAAAGTGGAGACTCACACTTGCACTGTAGGTAATGTTGACTCTATTTGTTGAATCACTTTAGGAATCTGAGAAACTAATGTGGTAGTAGTCGGGCAAACATCATGTAAACAAGCAGAACTGGATGCTGCATTAGGCTAAATGACAGTTAAAAGCATGCAGTTTTGCCAAGTAGCAGACAGCAAAACAAAGGCAGAGATGTTTACAATCGTGTGACAATGAGCCATGCAAGGGAGAAAGGTACAAATTAATAGTTACAAAATGAAATCTTGCTCTGGATCCATGTTTACCTCTGGTTAAATGCATATTAGATGACTGCATGGAACTTGAAAAATAAAATCAAATACAATCTTAAAGCTAGGCTTGAGGGGCACAGGGGCATATTGTAATCACAACATGCTGGAACATAAGTTAAAAGTCTTTTAGAATTTATATAACATGGAGGTGACATTATTTTGCATGTAAGTGTGTAGGGGAATTTGCATGAGACATAAATTACTCATGAAGATACAACACACGTTTTTTTGTGGGCACCAATCAAAATTAATTATTTCTATTGTTAATCTTTTATTGTCTCACACACAACTGCAAAAATGCATTAGTCACTTAGCATCCATTTAATTTTTCATGGCAAGCTGCTTGGAAGAAAAAAAACATACAGAAGAGAAAACAACAAAATGGAACCACGTAATGAAGCTACATACAGTCATCACAGAGGGGGACTGTTGTTGACTTGGTTACATGTTGACATCGGAGTCCAAAAAGTCAGTTTTAAATGTGGATTATTTTCCCAATTTAGTTCATCCATCTCAATCTTTAATACGTAAATGCTCAACATCTTTGGAGAGACATAGAGCAGCAAGACATAGAGAAGCAATTTTACAAATTAGATTTCATCTTTCATTATGGTTGTCTGTTTCTGAAATTATCTTTCAATTGTCTTTCAAGGTTAAAAAAAACAAAACATAAAAGTCTAATACATTATAGTCTTACTTATTTAGAATTACTTTCAGTTCCAGTTATTACTGTTATTACTAACCCTAAGTGTCAGGTAGCCAATTCAAACTACTAGTTTGTAACAAAGTTTGCTTCATTCCACAAGCTCTCTTTGCTTCTTAAGTTTGATTAATCGAAAGATAATGTCAGCCAAAACCAAAAATAGAGTTTCATACAGTGGGAAACATAACGGTCAACATGGTCCTTTACCAAATAATGAATTAGCCACATGCACAGAGTGGCTAAAACAGAGTGTTTAGCTTTGATAACTTGGTTTTCGCCAACCCTCATCTCTTTCCAGCATCACATTATTTTCCAAATGTGCTCACTTCTGCCCCAAAAGCACCAAAACAGAGTCCTACAATTGCCAAAATGTTGCAGTTGAGAAAGACTTTTTATTCTTTTTTGTTTATACTTTTGTAACCATCAAAATTTTCATCTTTGTCCTTTCCATTTGTGATTCTATTGTTTGTGACTCTACTATTGTTTTGTGTGTGTTTATGAAATATTGTTTCATTGTGTGTGCACATTTGTGTCTTCAATTAAAAATAAAATACTTTATTTGTCCCTGGGTGGGCACTTCAATGGGTCAAGTCTGAGTTAATGTTAATGTTTGCATGTGTTGTGACAGGTAATAATGCAAATCCTCAGTGAAGCCTTTTTTTTTTTTTTTTTTTTTTTTTACATATCTGCAACGGTACAATAACAAAACTTTGGGGAGAGCTGTGTCATAGAAAACAGCATGCAGCCTCATTAATGTTAATGATCTTCATAGGTGAATGCTTTATAAAATAACCATGACTAATGAACTGCGTGTTCTACTTATCTGGCTTTACAGATTATTTGATAAAAAGCACATTTTCTTTGAATTTTGATCAACAAGACATTGGTAATGACAGACTCAAGGAGGTCTTTCCCCCTGTTGTGTATGTAGTTTGTAGTAGTTTATGTTGTATAATTTAACATGCCAGTTTAAAGGGTACTGCTTAATTTCATTGTCTGACTTACCGAATGCAAATGTTGACGCACTTTACTAATTTTCCCACAGCCGTCTCAAGTTAAAGCTTTGACTGCATTATCGTTTCATTGAGTGAGGATGTGCAAAGCTATTCAGCACAGCTTGTTGCATTATCCAACTTGTACAATGAAAATTGGACCAGGGGAGTCGAAAGCCAAAAACAAACACAGCTCACCTTAAAAGTTGGATGCTATGAAGTGGTATTGGCTATCTTTTGGTCATGAATTAATTGCCAGTTGCGACAAACAATTTTATTAGCCTAGTTATTTGATTCATGTCAATGCATTTGTCTACTTATTCGATTAAGAGAGTGTGACTCCGAGAAAGTTTAGCACATTAGCCTACCTACTTTTAACTGTATATATTGCCAAGGAAACTCACATTAGTTTAAAAAAAGAAAAAAAAAGGGTACAAGGCATCCCTTTTTGAGCTGACGTCACAATGACAAGTATGGCAAAAGCACTGGACAGGAGATCATCAAACAGGCCCGCATCTGCAGTGCACACAAAGTAGATGAATTTGAGATTAAAACATGATTCAGTAACCCAGCACATTACATGAATATTTTCGCAGAGCGGCTTGATCAAAGTTAAAACTTCCCTCATTATTAAAAAGTTTAAACCTTTTTCAAACCACAAATACCTAACATCACCTGCACATTCTATCTACCAAAAATGTAATAAAGAAAAGTAAGTTCAAAGAAAATAAGTTCATCCTTATGAAAACATGTGGAGCTAACACAGGCCTGCCCCTCCCTACACGCAGAACACGCGCTGTGCGTAGGGCCCCGCGATCCATGGGGGCCCCCATTTTGCACAAGTCAATTGAATTAATAAAGTATAATCATTCTCTGCAAATGCGCAAAGGATGCGTGTGCATTTTGCCGAGAGGCGCGCGTAGAGCACCGCCACCAATCAGCGGCCAGATGGGCTGGCAGTTGTTTGCAGGTAGAGAGTAGAGAGAGAGAGATGGCTTCTAAACGTCAATACGATTCAGGAGCTAGCAAAAGAAAGAAAAACTCCAAACAAGAGGCTCATGCTTCACTTGAAGGTGGGCATGTTGTTGAAATAAAAAAGAAAAAAACTTTGTGGCATATATAAACTGCTGGCATGTCTGCTCGTGCTAATCATGAGACAGAAGAGACGATAATTGTGTCTAGATGTGCATTGGAGATTAAATTTTCAAGCGGCCCTGATGACCATTTATTAGATGTCTTGTTAACTGAATATATTCAGCTTTATTGAAAAAAAGGAGTTTTTAATTGACCAGTAGGTGGTCATATGTTGGCTCAGGTTTATGGTCTATCAATCTATGCTTTTATTGTTCCACTTTTGATCTGTAAAGTTCTTGTTCCACTGTTGATAGAGGCTGTTCATTTGATTCGTTAGTAATTGTAATTTTTTTTTAAATTATCATTATTATTATTATTATTATTATTATTATTATTATTATTATTATTATTATTATGTTATTGGAAGGGGGGCCCCAAAATAAAATCCTGCTTAGGGCCCCCACTTGGCCAGGGGCGGCCCTGAGCTAACATGATTCAAAATGCCCACCTATTATTTTGAAGGTGACCTGTGTCTGTTTCAGTTTGTGGATTCAAAACTGCGGCTCATCCCAGTAAAATAATGTTCACCATTCGGCTGTAACAGGGGAACGAGGGCCTTGTATTAACTGGTGTGAATCCATTCTTACTTGTCTGCTTCCTTTCGTCTTGCTGATAATATTATCATGCTAACGATGTATGATTGGCCCCATGAATATTAAAGACATTCGTTTTAGTGTCAAGCCATGACGATGATTTGTCTGAAAATATGTTCAGTTTGCTATTAATCCTTTACCTCCATGCAATTAGCATTCCTTATGGAGGAGGAGGGATCTGGGCGTCTGCTTATAACAGTTTGGTTCCAGAGGTACTGGAGGTTTTCAATCTGATCAATAATACAGGCCTTAATGAGGCACAACCTGCCCCCAACAGGGAAGATTTCATCCAAAATTCATTAATTTCCTGTTTTATTAATTTGGAACCACAAGCTGAGATGTTCAAAGCTGCAGGAACGCCAGAACCTGTGGTGCAGAGAAAGAGGGCAAATAAGTGAGGGAGGGGAGAGACGTTTGCCAACACTTCATCAGGAGCCCCGACCATCAAGCTCTTACCTTCAAAGTTATCTGGAAAGTCACAGAACTCTATGGAACTGTAACGTACCCACAAAGCAGCCTTCATCTACAGTTAATTCCTTCAGAGGCATGCAGTCTGTAAAGGTTATACTTCAGTTACAAATTTCCTTGATCTTTTTTTTGTACGTACTGTATAATGGAGGTACCAAAACACTCAGTTTATTGTACAAAAACTGGACAAGACGCATTGAATTTAAAAATTCAAACGTTCCATATGCAGCAGCACAATAAAAGGGACACATTCTAATAGCAGCTTCAAAGTCAGTAATCTAGCACTAAGAATAGCTCCTCAGACTGCGTTTCTGCAAAAGCGCAATAACTAAGCTCAGCTGCTACTGCCTGTGTACATTTATATTGATTCTTCGCTGGTGTAACATTCTTGTTCCGGTCTATGAATTCACATTACCTTTTGATGTTGCAACAAGTTCTCACACAGCACTCCTGTGGCTCAGCTCATTAGGTCTTGCCTCTGTTACTATCGCCAAAGACGATGCAAATGGGAAATCACTAAGGCTTTGTTCTGACTGTGGCCAAAATCCATTTTTTCCCCAAATCTTATCAGAATCCGATTTAACTGACTGACTGTCCACATTACTATTTGCAAGTCACCAGATCCAATCTGCCTGTCTGTATTGAGATGGTCTGATCCACATTGATTCCTATGGTAACTGGTGACACCCAGGAAATACAACAGCAAACTGGATGGCAGAGAAGTGTGTCTATTTGTGACGCAAGCAATCTTGTGGAGCAGTCTGTCCATGGGCTTGTTTTGTAGTCAAAATCTAAGTTGTAGACAAAAGCAGACAGATATGTATTCATTATTCAAATTCAATATAAGGAGTTATATCTGGAATAGTTGTAGGGCAGAGAGGACCATTTTTCTATGTACTGTTCTGTTAATTCCAAGATCCTGCTTTTGTCACAATTAAATAGGCAATATTTAAGATATATTTATTACCGTAAATTCCGTACTATTGAGCGCACCTGGATATAAGCCGCACCGGCTAAAAATAAGTAAATAAATGTATTTGTACATATATAAGCCGCACTTGATTATAAGCCGCAGGTGTCCACGCTATAACAGGAGCTATTTACACAGACGTAGGCTACCGGTAACATCCGCAAATACTGTAGCGTCCGTACGGACGTTAAAGGACGACGAGAGCGTTCAAATAATAACTTAATAACCCGATCACTGTCGGCCGTGACCACGCCGTTTACAGCAGAGAGCAACACACGTAACTTGCCGTAACAATCCAACTCTCTCCCCCAGCGTTCTCTCATACAGCCACTCAACACGTTCTCGCTGGTGCATTCACCGACTCTCCACATAATCGGAATTATGAACACATTATCAACTACTGACTTTACAACATGAACCGTTACAATACGAAGCCTAGCCGACGGTGTCTGTAACACGGCTGATGAAAAAGATGACCGTAATATATTTCACAGGAAAAAGTCCATCCATTCACTGCCTCAGAATGACTTCATTACTCACTTCCTCAGTCTCTGTTGTCGCTGTCAGTGTCATCTTAACGTGCAGCAGCTCTGTTAGCTTCTTTGACAGCCAGGTCGATCGCCTTTAACTTGAAAGCTGCATCATATGTATTTCTCCGTGTGTTTTCCATGATGAGGGTGCGTGCATGAAGCGCAAAATGACTGATATTAAGATCCGACGTGACGAAGTCAAATGTTTTTGCGGCAGAAGCTCATTGTCCCCCATAAAAAATCCATGCATTAGCCGCACCGGAGTAGAAGCCGCAGTGCTCGAAGTGTGAGAAAAAAAGTAGCGGCTTATAGTCCGGAATTTACGGTACTTTACTTGAGGCATTCAAATAAGTGTAGAAAAAATAAATGAAAGTAACCTCACAGTTTTGAAATACATGTATGATGCAGTTGTGTCGGCATAGTGCGGAGGATACATTTAAGGATAACAGAGGTAAAGTACGAAGGAGTAAAAAGCTATAGATGGGAATATACTTCCAGGAGATGTAGGAGAAAATTGGGAAATTATGTTGATACTGTAGAGCCAGGATATTCAGACTTCAAGTAAAGTTTCTGGTCCCACGAAAAATTAATTAACCATTAAGTAACCATTAATTAACCACTAAGTAACAACTAACTAACCACTACGTAACTTTAAAACCATTAAGTTAAACATTAGTTCCTTGTTTTCCAAGCACTACGGATTGATCACCATCTACCTATTAACTAATAGGTTAAGTTGTAGTTCATGCACCATTAACAATGGAACAATTTGAAAGGTTTATCCAGCATTATTATCCGTTAAGATGAAGACTTTTTGATTGTGGTAAATTACCGCTCCAAAAATGTGCTTGCTCTGGCAATTAATCTGCACTAATTAAACAACAAAAATGATTGGCAGAGATTTTGAAAATTTTTTATATGTCAGTGCAAGTACAGGACCTTATTAGAAATACACTCATATCAATAATTCAACAGCAACAAATATATAAATATCAAAGTTTAATCTACAGGTCAAATTATTTAGATCTGTCCTCTGCTAAAGAGTTAGCTTATTTACTTTTGTCATTTCTAAAGTAGAAGTATCATATACTTATTGCTCACCGTATCAAATCCATTTGTTTGTATGTAGTCAGGGTTAGGCCTTTATGAACATATCTTTTTTCTCAGCACACCCATCTCCATGCCCCTGGACCTCCTATGGCTGCCCTTGCCTCCATTTGCATTCATTTTCATGATTGCTCCATGCCTGTCTCTCTCTCCATGCCTCGCTCTCCTATTACCTGCCTGTCCATTCAGCTTTGCGTCAGTCTACAGACAGAATTCAAGCATATTCACCCCCTTTTCAAAACCACAGGCATGGTTGAAGGGAGCTGTAGTTGAAATCGTTCAAGTGTGCTCGTTCACTTTTTTTAGGGGCTTGTCATCTCACAATTCTACCTTTTTCAACGCTGCTGTCGGATAGAAGGGGATTAATGGGCATCACCTCAGTGCTCTTCAGGCCTGATTTCTTCTTTTCCTATGAAAATATTAATATCAATTCAGAATTCAGAATTTATGTATTTTAAGGATCTTTCCTGACTGAGAGCACATCAATGACATTTAACTATCAAGACAATGAACTGTTTTATTTTATGATACTGGCTACAACCAAGCCTCAACTACTCCAGACACTGAACTGTAAGAGCACAGTGTAACAGGGGTAAAATGCATTAATACAACACATAATAAACTGCCAAAACTGAATCTGGATTCAGAAAAAGGTTTCCTTGAATCTTAGCTTGACAGCTGAGAAGGTTCCTGTTTTTTTTCAGTAAATCAAGTAAGTATCAGTGCACTGAACCAATGTAAATGTTAATGTTTAACAAAATAAGGACGTGCCAAGGCACAGCGTTCTTAATAACAGTTATGTTAACATGCTGCTCCTTTGTTTATTTATCAGTTTTAATTAACTCAAGATGAGATTTTAAAAATATAGATGAGGGTAATGGCAAAACTGATTGCTGACATTGTGACTTTACCTTCTCAATTTGTACCTGTTTTTGATCATTATCTATGAGAATTATCAGCTCTGCTTTACCTAAGAGATATCTAATAATGAGTGGTGTTTTCATCGACGTAATGAAGTACAAAGTAGATATCTGACTCAAAAAATATTGAGTAATATTGAGCTTGAGTAAAAAAAGTGTGTAGTGAGAGTGTATAGCTAATTTCAAAGAGGGAACATTACATTACTACTGTTAATTACTCATGTGTTTGTTTTATGCTAACCAACACATGATATTGAATAATATTGTCTATGATATAGGTCTGTCAGCTTTAAGTGCAATTACAAAAGATATCAAATAAATGGATTCCTGTTGTAACACTGATGGTAAAGAAGCTTTTAAAACCCTCAGACGGCACAGCTGTGGAGTCAAAAGTAATAATCAACCCATGACACCAAACGTTTCACTTTCTTATCGTTCTTTTTCGGCTGTTTTCATTTAGTTTTTGATCCACAATGAATTTCTTTTTCTGTGGTTAAGTTAATGATGTTACCTTCAATCTACCTGTAGGTCCTTACTTTATTTAGAAAAAAAATAAAAATAAAAAAACTTTCAAACAGAAAGTACATGCAATATGAAACAGGCAATCAAAAATGTGATTGATTAAATACATTTTGCGATGATCACAATTGAAAAACAATGTATCGTTTGACATGGATGTTTTTCCTTCTCTTTCAGCAGTGGAGGATCACTATTATTTTGTCTCTTATTGATCTTTGGTTGCTCCTGATTGAACGCTACCGTCAAGAAAACAAGAGAAGGAGAAATCGGACCGTCTGATATGTTCATAGAAAATAGAGGTCGACTGATGCGTTTTTCTTCATAAAAATGTGATAAATAATCAGATATTTATCATGGTGGACTGTTTAAATTCTCAGAATAAACTACATGTCAAGTCTGGACTAAAAACCTTTCGGAAAGGATATAATTTCCTGGAGATCCATAGATCTGTGACAGGTTTGGCTTACATTGCTGACACCAATATGGACAAAATGTATGAAGGCTCAACTGGAAACAATGTCCTCACTGGCTTGATATAGAATTTACTTGAGATAGTTAAGGAGTGCAGGAACATTCACACACACACACACACGCACACACGCACAAACACACATACGCACGCTTCTCTGCATTTGTGATGAACAGTATCATGCCACTCTTATGTCAGGGAACTTATCAAGGCCTGACTTTATTATGAAGCACCCATAGTATAAAAAATAAAACCAGTATCATTATAATATTTATGAGCTTACGCACCCCCCTCCTTTGTGCTCCTCTTCTCTCCTTCCCACTACCCCTCTTCCTCTTCTTTCTCCTGAATGCCAGAGGTGACAGACAGAGACTTTCTTGTCTCTTCTCCACATATCTTAAATACAGAAAAGGTTAATTCCTTCTGTGAGTATGGACCTCATTTCAACCATCGAGGTTATATCCCTGCCAGTCTTTTAAAGGCAGCGCTTAAATTTTTAAAGCCGTCCTAACCAATTTAATGCAGCTGATCTTTCTACAAAAGCCCAGGGTGCAATAAAAAATGTATTGCAACTGATCTTGGAGAAGTTTTTAGTGATTGAAAAACAGAAACAATCGTATCTCATTTTCATGTTAAGCAAAACTTGCTCGAGAGCACTGGGAAAACGTATGAGTTTTTAAGGTCCCATATTATGCCCTTTTTGGGGTTCATTTATGTGTCTACTAAAGTACGTTCACAATCGCTATGTTCAAAAAAGTGTTTGTTTTCATGTACTGCTGCTCCATGCAACATCTCTCATCTGCCTGTGTTTGCAACACTCTGAATTCCCCACGATCTGGATCCCCTCGTGGGTATAGTCTGATCTGATTGGTCGGCCGTTCCGCTCTGTTGTAATCGGTCAGACGCTCAGCACGGATTTCACATGAGCGTGCTGCACGAGCTTGGTCTTGCTACAACAAACCAATGGGCTTGGATCAGTGATATCTCACTGGCAAATTTCATTCGAGGGGGTTTGTGACCGAGTGTTACGAACACAGCCATGGATGTAGGAGAAGACGCGTTCTGCAGACTTTGAATTTGTGCAATTAGATGTGCCTAATCATGCAGACACCGGAAAAACACACTAAAGAGCATATAAAACCAGAAAAAACACAATATGGGACCTTTAAACAAACCTGTTTTGTGTTTAAGAAGTGTTAAGTATGCTAAAAAAGATAATGCAGCCAATTTAAATGAACTCACTCACTTCAACCTGTGGAATTTGCTCACAATATTTAAACTTTTTGGTTGACAACCCTTGTTCATCTGCCACTCTAACATCATGTTGGAAACAATAATAGTTATTCACTGACTCTAAAACTGCAAAGTCTGGGTTGAGGCTTAAGACTTAGGTGTGAGTCATCGGGGATGAGCACTTTCTTCTTCCTGTTGCTGCATCACATAAAGGATGAATATCATCAAACCAATCAATGGCTTTTATCTGTGTTTCGGGGAAGATGCCACCATTTTTTTAAGCAGAAAAAATATGATTGCTTTATGTATCCCCAATGTACATTATAGACTGTAATGTATTCAAACTCTCTCAGTCTCTAACTCCCATATTGCTTCAGCTACTGTGAATCTTTTTTTCTGTCACACACACTCATGTAAACACAGTCCAGGGTATCTGCATCCCTTTTGCTTACTCTGTCTCTTCTTATCTCTCGCTTCCTAACAAATAAGACAACAACTAGCAGAAAAGTCTGCTGGACATATGCACACATGCTCACACGCGCCTTCAACCAACTGCCCCATACCGTGCCATCTCTGCACCGCAAACAAGCATCTGGTTGTTATCGCTCTTCGCCATGCTTGCTGAGCAAAGTTTAAGCTGATTCGGTGACAACTCAAACCGAGCCACCCCGGCATTTCTTTACAGCAAGCCCCCTAATCTGCCAGACTTGGGGAGAGAGACAGAGAGTGGTCCGCTCTCTAATTCGACAGAGAAGCGGGGCTTGAAACAGCACAATTAAAAAGATACTGTTGTGTTTACACTCGCTGGCCTGTGTAACTGCTGAATGGGGGACATAAACAGCTTAGCTGCAGCCAGTGTAAGTGGCCAGCGTGGGCCTCCTCCCACTGAATACGAGAAGAGCTACTGTATTCTGTCACACCGCATTTGACAGGAATTTGCAATCTGCTGCATTATGTGCTGCACACAATAAACCTTGTGTTGTTTGAAAAGCCGGCATTAGACAGCAGAAAACTGGCAACAGAGAAGGGAAATAATTTGATCTTGTCTAATCTGGTTGAGGGAGGAAAATATTGTAATCCCTTCCGTGCTCTGTGATTGCATGTTTGTTACTGTGTTTGTGCAAGTTTGTTTGCTTATGTTTGATTGTGCAAATGCATTTGATTATAGTCTAAACAGAAGTTTTCAAAAGCATAGTTCTGATTTTTGGTCTTTTACGTGAAACTGTTGATATTGCCTATTCTGTTGAGGTTCTCTTGAGTGTTTTTCACACAGTCGACATGAGCTGGATATCTATCACGCACACACATTCACACACACATGCGCTCACAGCTACACTCAGTCCTTGCGGGACCATCAGAACACCATTGTAAAAAGCCTCTGGTTTTATGTGTGCAGATGTAAATCCTCACATAGTCTGTGATATCTCTTTTGCATCCTGTTGTCTATATCTTTGATCACCTATCTTCTGGGAAAGTGATGAGTGTTTGAGCCAGAAACGGCAAACAACAGACACATTAGGATTCTCACATTTATACCCGCACTGGAACAATGGACCCGTGTCAGGGTGATTCTTTCCCCCTGTGACTGTGAGGGACGGCTTTGAAAATTGAAAACAAAAACTTTGCCTTTCATACAAGCCTGTTCCATCGTTCGCTGTCATTGTTGTTCCTCTTTGATAACGGGCTTGAACAAAACCCAAAGCTAATCTCACATGCTTTCATTCATTACAATCTTTCAATTTTCAATTGTTGTCCAACCAAGTTCTGTGTTGCTTTTTTATCACGCCAGAATTTTATGTCCAGTCTTTGTTGTTTGCTGTTTTTTCTTTTTCTTTTTATGAAAGCGACTGTATAGATGTATTAGGTAATCATGTGTTATGAGAAAGGGGCCTTTTCTCACTTTGTCCTTGTTTACGGTGGGATCGGGAGAATGATTAGCAGGGCACACTCACCCAGGGAGGAGAGACAATGAATGGAGCAGACTGCTGTGTGAACTGACGATAAACTAAGAGGCTCATTATTATCTGTACAGTGATAAACCACATGGATGGTACAGATATGACGCTTATACAGCTGCTGTGTGGTTTGGTGTTATGCTCCAATCTGAGAACATTTTGTTAGATAAAAGCCTGAACTTTAGCTGAAATCACTGCATTAGTTTCCTGAAGCAATGTATGTTCTACTTTTGTACAGGAACTATTTTAATTTTGTTTTCTACCACTATCAAGGCAGAAGTCAAATACTTCTTGATTGTTTTATTTTATTATAGAAAATCAAGTTGTAGTTTTGTGCTTTACAAACAGTCAATACATATTGTTGGTTGACTCAGCAATCTCAAAAAGCAGTGCACATTCTTCACACGTCTAAAATAGAAAAACAAAGAACGGCATGCAGTGGGTTTCGTGACAATTTCTCACTTCTAGCCATCTTTCTGAGACTGCTTCTTAAAATTCTCCTGCAGACCTGAAGAGTTGTGTGACTTATTTACCTGTCCAGCCTCTCTGTGTACTGTGTTGTCAACAACATGTTAGCACTCAAAGGGGAAAATAACTGCAAATATAAACATGGTGAGGTACATCTCGAGCTGGAACAAACCTGCTTTTCTGACAGCTTGACAGTCACCTGAGGGTGAAACAGATTCTAAAATCACTGTCCGACTGGCCACACGTTCCCTTGCTTTGTCTGACTTATACCAACACACACATTAATCGACACGCACGCACGCATGCACACACACCCACACACCCACACACACACACACGCTGCACACTGCACAGCGGGTCCACAGAGAGTCCACAGAGGGTCTTAGCAGGGAAAGAGGCTGTCTCTGGCTGGGCAGCTGTACGGTCAAGCAGAAATATCTGGATGTTTCCCCTCCAGCAAACTGCTAGTATCAGTGGTGACAGACAGACAGTCTGACAGTCAGACTTTCTCTCTTTCACCCCCCCCCCCCCCCCCCAGCCCCAACCCCCCAGCCAACACACACCAATTGAATACTTCCTTTTATCTGTTAAAAGTGCAAATTTTGACAGAAATCAAGTCTTAAATATAAAGGATCAGTCTTAAAGTCATAACGTTTTTTTGCATTTTTACTCGCACATTTTTGGTGTTAGACATAATTGTCTCGTTGAAATATCTTTTAGGATAAATAAATTGTTCATGACATTTTGAGCAGACCTGAAGCCTTTTGCTAAGCTTATATCCCCATCAAACTTCAAGTTCTCCTTGTATTGTGTAGTCCCCTTTTCTAACCATAGAGGTCACTATTGCTTTACATACTGTCTAATACAGATTACCTCAATATAAACCTCCCTTCAGACCCTCTTAAAAGACCCTGATCCCCACTTTCCCCCCAAAAAATGTAATACTCTTTCTCGTTGAATGATATTGAATGTCATCATTATCATTATTTTTTATTTTGTGTTTTAGGTAAATTATTGCCTTTGTCATGGGACTATTAAGTGTGTTGTTTAAATATTGTAAATATGTACTTTATAACATGTGTTTAAGCTTCTACAGTGACCTATTAAGGTGTAGATTTCTATGTGTGGTTTTCAAAGTCTTCCAAGCTCACCTGGAAGTGTCCAACTTGTAAGGGTGCGTTGGTGCTTACTGGGAAACCTCAAACAAACCCCAAACACTTTGCAGGGCACTTAAGACTTACTTCATGTAGTTGGATTTGCCGTTGGAACATACCTCAAGTTTTTTTGAGGTGGACATTGTTGAAGCTTGATAGATGCACAGCACCTGTTTCAACACCACAACATTCAAACAGTTTAGGTCTATTGTAAGTGAGTATTAAGCACCAGTAAAAATGCAGATTCAGTGAAAATGACTAAAATATATCTAAAGCAGGCCTTTGAAAAGGGTTAAATACGGTTATGAATTAGGCCTACGATCTTTGACATACCGTAAACTTTAAAATGGATAACTGAGAAATTCGTCTTGAAACAAGACAAAAGCGAAGCTTACACACGCACTGTATCTTTAAATGCAAGCTCTTGGAAGCAATACCCCATTAGGCTGATGAGATACAAGTTCAGTAAAGCACAATCCTGACTTTTAATGGGGAAGTATAAGTAAGCTTATCCCTGACATTGTTTCAGAGAAACCTTGAATCCCCAATTTTCAGCAATTCTATTATGTTATGAGAAATCAAGTATGGTTTGACAAAAAGTTTCAGAACACAAACAGTGGAAACAAAATTGACAGTATCAATCATCTATCTCCAAAATTCACAGTTACTGAAATTGAATCACTAAATATGATCTCAGGATCAAATATCTTTGAACACAGCTTTTAAAAAAAAGTGACCCTCTGGATGAAACTCTCATGAAGTCCAAAAACAACTTGGAATGTCTGTCTTGACAGCATCTCTTGCTTTAGGCTACCATTTTAAGGTGTTGCTACCACTCATCTCTGACTCTGCTCTGAAACCCCCTGTCAGTTATTCTCACCTGACTGACTACATCCTAAAAAACAGCACATTGACACTGGCAGTCATACAACATAGTTTTAGGATGGAACGTGTCTTTTTTTTTTACAGACTAATCTTCGCTACAATTCTTAATTAATATGAAGCATTTTATAATGTCACAATATTTTACTGTTCTCTTTTGCATGACATTATTGTATGATTTGTTTGCGTATTAGCAGAAGATTTAAAAAAACAAACATCCGGGCTATACACTTACACAAACCCACCTAGCCTGTCTACTTGTGAATTATATTGATACACTCTGGCGGCATCACACAGACGAGTTTACTGTATGTGTCTCTGTATGTGAGGCCTTCTGTAACCCAGACAGGCTGATCAAAAGTATACAAAGTGGGCAGGTGTCGATGGGACACGCTAAGCAAGTTCAACACACCTCTGTACACGCTGACAGCCATGCCCAAATTTAACACATGAACTGCAAGTGCCAAACATTCAGGCTCTGCTGGCTCTTTCTGGGGGTTTGTGCCCGCACACGCCGCACACACACGAACACACTCAGTGTCTCATAAAGTCACTGGAGACTTTGTGGCTTGGTGTTTGGCCCATCAACATCCCTTTCCCTCTCCTGAAGTCTCATTTCCATCACCTGACAAACACAAAGGCAAGATCCCTTCTGCCCACTGAACCTGTTGAAATATATAAATAAATCTCCACTCCACTGTACATCAGTTAATTATCTGTTTCACTGAGTGGCAGACTGTCTCCACCTTACTTTTTTGTCCATGTGTTTCCACAGACACACAGACACACAGACACACACACACACACACACACACACACACAGACACACACACACACACACACACACACACACACACACACACACACACACACACACACACACACACACACACATAAAGAAGGAGAACAGAACGATACAGAAGGAGGGAGTAAAAAGGGAGATGGCAGCCTGCCACAGTGACTTCCATTGCGTACTTGTTTAGTTGAAATAATGAGTTGGAGGATTGTGAAAGACTGTAATTAGGGGTTGTCGAATGATTGTTCCGAAGTGTGAGTGACTGTATGGCGTGCTCCTGACTTACCTTGTTAAAAAGTCCTTAAGGTGAGTTTGTGTGTCATTCAGGCTGAAGCGACTTACACCTTGTGGGGGAGTTTTAAGTCATTTTGGCATGTAATTATCAAAGGAACATTTTATGATAGATAGCAGAGTCAACGACGGAGAGATCAAGGAGCGCAGGAGAGCGAGCATGAGACGCCCGGTCTGAAGCTCATCATAATTAGAGGATTTCTCTGACTTTGATCCAAGGGATAAGAGTTGTTTCATGAACCCCTTTTAAAGTTGATTTATTAGACTTATACCTGAGACACATCTGTGCACCTGTCAAACAAGCTATTCTTATTAGCTGTCAGAGGGGACACTTCTTAAATGCTAATCTTTGCTGGTGAACTGCTGAAGTCAAAGTATGTGAATAAAAGGGCACAAGTAAAGCTTTGGTAATTCATTACCTTAATCCATTCAATAAGTTTATCATATCCTAAACAAAAAATTTAAAGACGTACTGAAATAACTCTTGTTGAATGCTCTTTTGGAATCTGTTGTATCTAGCATGACCCATGCCTTGAATTTTACAGATAACTACAGGACTACTGTAGTTGTAAAATTACCATTGCTGTGGCAAACTAAGACTCAGACCATTATCTAACAAACTGCCTTAATATATGTGCATAAGCCTGCCTTCTCATACTGTCTGGGGAGCAATGTTTGTCAAAATGATCACTGATTGCAAAATTTAGAAATTTATCTGATTTTCATTCAAGCTTTATGAAGATATTTTTGGTTGTGTTTAGTTGAGTCGACAAACATGTTCCCACCCACATTGATTGTGCTGCCATGAGCAAATGTCTATGGCTACAAATAAAACCCTGTGTGCATTACATTTCTCAGACCGGGGGCTTAAAGTGAATTAAAGAATGCTTTGGAGACACTTTAAGTCGATGTTGTAGTTGTCAAACCAGAGTACCACTTAACATCCAAACTTCAGTCTTCTTTGAAATTGATTTGATATACTATAGTCACCAGTGCATGGTGAATGGCAAGATTCTCTTTAAAGGCAGGAAACAAACTGAACATGTCTTCAGCATTGTACCCATAAAGCTGCTATATCATTTCAAAGCAACAGTGATAGACTGAATCTTAAAGTTCTGGATTGGTGTCAATTAAATTAAGTGGAAAAAGGAAGGCAAAAGGAAGACACAGATATTTACTTCTGTCATGTTGGTGTTTGTGAAGATAATTTCAGTTTAAACAGTGACGAGTCAGAGGAAAAAAAACATGTCTCTTTGGAAGAACTTGGGTGTCTCAGGCATTCTTGCCCCATGCCAAACTGTTTACGGTGAGGAGGTAGATTCAGAGGGCAGAACAAACACCTAGTTGTGGGAGTGTCACCCACCTGAGGGAGAGATTACTACCTCGTCACAAAGGGGAAAAACTCCAAACAGTCTGTTTGAGCTCACATTTTCTGAAAAGTGAACCAGACAAAAGACAGAGAGGATGGATTTTCTCATAATTGGGGAGTTAGAGAGACTATAGGGATCATGGTAGAAAACTATGGTAGAGTATATTCTGCATGACCCTTAAAGCCAAATGAGATCTGATAAGAGTTATGAGAACACTCTCATATTTTCAAGTGTAACCCCTGAATGCTTAATCCAATCAAGGGGACACCATTTTGAAACAAAAAGTTTGGGTTACAAAAGCTGATTTAATTATAAAAAATAAAACATTTCTTGTAGAAAACACAACTTTTACAATCAACTGATTTAATAATGTTGATTGCCTTCAGTAAAGGATAAAGCCTACATATGCCTTATCAGTAATATTCCATTTCCCCCTTCTAGTTCAGAGCTATCATTGAACTGCTGCCATGCAGAGGAAAGGGCATAATGGTTCAACTCAGAGATGCTAGCCAAATCTGTTCTGTACATACACATGGCATTCCTGTTTAGAGGATGTGTAAATATGGAACAGAGGTTAGTTCAAACACAGAAACCTGTGCAACCTTTTAGTCTCTATTCTGCCACATTTTGAAAACATGGCAAATGAGAGGGAATGATTCTGTTCAATTAGGATAAAATATCAAATAATGCATTTGAGGGCCTGTTTTATTTATGTTTTTCACAGTGGTTAATTTAAGTTATCTTTATTATTCATAAATAAAAGGTAAATCTATACAGATGCATTTTGTAAAAAAAAAACCCAACAAAAAACCCCCCTTCATCCTTTTCTGTTTCCTCTTCAAACCGATTTCAAAATAAATCCTCTATTTTGTTCCATGAAAATGGCTATTTATTGTCAGGATTTATTTAAAATTAAATACAGCAAAGACATTTCTGGGAACATTCCTTTAACAATGCAGGAGAACCAGCAGGCCACACAGAAAACACAATACATTACACACTCTGAGAGAGACGTGCCATGGGACAAACACTTTCGACTTTTTTCTTTATCCAAGTCATATTTATTTCATTAGGTGTATTCTCCATAGGCCTGCATGGTGGCAGGATAGCCATGCGCTCAGACACTCACTCACATACGCACACATACACACACGCGACAGGACCCCAGATGTCCACTGGTGCATGTAGTGATTCTATTTTTTTTTCCTCTTTGAGTTTTTATTTTTTTCTGCCGGGGAAGATAAAAACACCAGCAACCAGACATAATTTGCATTGGAGAAGACACAAAGAGTATCTACTAATGACTACAAACATATTTGTGGTTGACTTTTGTGAATGTAATTGAAAGGGAGGAAAAATCAATAGCATTCAATGAAAACTAATTGCAAGAGGTGAGAGTGGGGAGCTGTTAAGGGTCTATTAGAGGAGCCGATGGCCAACCACGAGGAAGATTCTTCAGTCAGTTAGAAAAGCGCTCTAATCGCAAATTTGTGTGAAACTGTGCATGAAAAATGGCTGAATAAAATACCCACAATTCTTCTATTATTTAGTAACTTTCAGGCAGCATGGAGTGATGGGAAGCAGATGGGGAAAAACAGAGGAAGAAAGAGGCATTGTCTCAGAATTCTTGTGGTTTGCAAGTGTTTAAGGACATAGGTTGTTACTTTAGCTCATTTTCTCTTTTTTATATTGAAGCCTTAAAGGGAATTTAATAAGCCCCAAAATCCCCACAGGACTTGGGTGAGTCATCAAACTTCCAAAAATGCTATCAATTTAATACAAACCATTAGAAATAAACCAAAACTAATTTCTGCATTTCATCGTGGATTTAGGATGTACAGTGGCGCAGCGCTTATGCTGTCACCTCAAAGCAAGACGGTTCCCACATTCGGACCTGGGATTTTTCTGTATGGAGATTGCATTTTCTCTCCGGGCACTTTGGATTCCTCCTACAGTCCATAGTCATGCCTGTTATATTAATTGGTCTCTATAATTGCCTGTAGGTGCATGTGATAATGTATGAAGGTGAACGTTTGTCTGTCTCAACATGTCAGCCCTGTGATTGACTGGCAACCAATTCAGGGTGCACTCCGCCCCTTGTCCAATGACAGCTGGGATCTGCTCCAGCCCCCCGTGACCCCAAAGGAGTCAGACAGTATGGATAAGGGTTGGATGGATTTTGCCCTGCTATCATACCATTTATCCTGATCAAATAACAAAACATAGAGAAAAAGTTAGAGAGAAGAAGTAAAATTACCATGTGCCCTAAGAGGAAGGAAACATAAGCAACACAACAACTTTATTCAATGAATTAGTTTCCTGTTTAGAAATAAACATTTGTTTGTTCTCACTCATGACCTTTTTCTCAACTTCACCTCTTAATTATTTATCTTTTGTGGTTTTAGAATTCAAATGTTTATGATATAAGGTCTGAAATGTGAAACATCTCAGTGTGTTTCAAAACAACTCTGACCTACAAACCTATAAATCCTGCAGAATATCACACATTTACTGAAGTGATTATTCCTATGCAGACTGAATAAACAGGATATCAATGGTTGCAAAGTCAAACACTGGGGCCATCAGGAGAATAGATACTGACTATAGACATCTGCCAAGTTCACAGGGGTGCATGTTTACACTGTGGGTTGAAGCCTGAAGTAACAAAGGGCAAGCACTGACAAGCAATCATTGAAAGGGACCCCTAATAGGCCTTTAAAGCATGCTTATAGTGTTTATACCAGGCCTTATAAAACTATATAGTGGTAAATTACAGCACTTATGAAACGTAACATTTTACAGTTTTGTAACACATATGAAGGCCCAGCTCTGCTACACTTCAAACATCACCTGTGGTCCTGTAGACACATGCACACACAAACGTTCACAATTACACAGAGATTAAAGCGAGATCACAGCACAACAAGCACAGCCAGTCCACACTGACATACACACACACACACACAAAATGTCAGTTGGCCGTGGTCGCTGGCAGTGGCCTCGTTATAATCTCCCTCTAATTATATACACAGCCAGGCTTACTGTTTCAATGCAGAGACCTGAGAAAATACAACCTACTAATCTCATTTGCACACAGTGGCAATAACACTGTGTGAGAGGAGAGGAGGAAAACACATACAGAAGGAGAGTGAATGAGTTTTGGGTGGGTTTGTATTCTTTTATTTAATGTCTATTTGCAAAAAATATCAGACTAAAATGTTGTAAAATACATTCTCTGTTGCTTTCTGAAGCCTTAACATTTGGTTCCACGATGTGATTCCAGAAATTTTACTGGCATATGCTACATTTATGCGGCAAAATGTATTTGAAATGAACAAGCGACAATAGCTTGACTACACAAATTGACAGTAGTTTGTGTTCCAATTAATTTCCAAGCTCAACCTTGCTGATATCTTTCTTCATATCTTGCTGATATCTTCTTTCTTTTCAGTATATCTTCACTTGCATATAGTCTCCATTTCAGGTGTCAGAATATCAACCCCCTTTATAAACAGTGTCAACTGCTATATTTCCATATGAACCCTCCTGTATCAGACAGTGCATCTAGTCTTATATGGAGAAGCTTTGTTTCCACTTGGATGCCCTGTGATAGGATATACGCTATACCAAAGGAGGTGCGATGCAGACAGGGTGTCTCACACAGACACACACTCACACACACACACACACACACACACACACACACACACACACACACACACACACAAACACTCTACAGCTACACACACTATGTAAATAATGCATGTGTCTTAAAGGGTTTCACCCCGCCACAGCTGGCCCACTTCAATTAGAACGCTTTGCACTCATCTTTTCTCTCCCTTCTCATGAACCCTTTTCTCTCCTTTCCCCACTTATTACAGCTTGTGTGCTTTTCTAACATTCTGCACAGAAAAGATTTCAACCACCATGAAAGGGATTTCCTCAAAATAAGCTACTCGTTACAGTTCCACAACTAATTCTGTATATACAATATTTGACACTGAAATTAATCCAATAAGTACCTTTCAGTTTGCCTCATGGTTTCAAGGTAAGTAGAATAAATGAATGTTCAAAGAATAAAAAATAAAGAATATAGACACCTGTAATCAGGCATTTTTGGAAAGGTTTCCACTTCTTACCTAACTGCTTTTGCAGTGACTTCATTTAAATTGTGTTGAATTACTCAAACAAGCATCTGAAACACTTATTTGCTCTGCAGTGAAACATGATAAACGTTGCATACAATGTTCCTGCTGCAGCTCTTCATTTCTATGCTGCTTATCCACAGCTCTGGCGGTAGGTAGCAAGTCCAAAAATTCTCCTAAATCTCTCTTTCTTACATTTTTCTTTCTTCCACTCTCTATGTCTGTCTTCTGATCTCTTAAATTTAGCTAGGGCCTTGAGTGACCCTTACTCCTCAACCTCACCACTCTCCCTTTGACTGTCCCCTCCTTCTTCTCTCTTTACTTTCACTCACAATAAGTGGAGGTCCTGGCCCCGCCTGGTCTCCTCCAAACATATCTAATTACCCCAATGGCAAGCATTTCCCATCCATCATATTATCTTTCAGAGACGAGGTATTAGTGCTCCCTATCCCGTCAGCCAATTACCTGCTGTCTTCTGCCTGAGTCACCTGCATTGCAAATGTGACCTTTACTTAGAGGGCTGATTGCATGTTTCCCAGAATGTGTGAGAGAACGCGGGGTTTTGAAATGTGTGAGTGTGTGTGTCTGTGTGAGTAAGAGAGAGAAAGCATGTGATCTCTGAAAGGCTGTGTCAAAAGAAAGTAATGAAAAAACTCTCTGTGTGTGTGTCTGTGTGTGTTCATGCATGCAAGTTTCTATACTTAATTTCGAGAGCCTGTATATCTTGTGGCCAGGTGTCTTATAACCATGTGCATGTAAGAAATGTGTGTGCTTGCGTTTATGTATGTGCGTGGAAAAGTCTGGGTCGGGGCAGTGAGCAGACCCTCTCAGACACCCTTCTGACCCCCCTCACCCGCCCTTGTGTGACGGGCTGTCGTGAATGTTAATGTTCTGTGATGGCTGTGGAGCAAATAAGTGTTTCTGACACAGAACAGGCTCCCATTACTGGAGCAGGCCAAATGTGCACGCTTGTGCTTTAATGAGCAGACAGGGCAGTCAGCCGCAGCCACTGTAACAGTCCCACATGCTACTTATGCAGGGGGAAGACCTCAACACCCTTCAAACAGACCCAGGAAAGAAACTGAGCTTTGCTATCGTCTCCTTGCTTAAGTTTTGCAGTTTTCTTTTCCATCTTGTCCTTAAACCTGGGCCTACTTACAAACTCGGACAGTTGCCTGGCCGGATGTCAAATTGAAGCAATTCAAAATGACATACATAGTATTTTCCAAAATTGTATGTAAACTCTATGAAAATGTGTGCGTGTGCGGATGGATCTTGTTTCCCAAACCTGAAATCATGACTCTGGTTGCATAATGAAATTGTCCTTTTCAAAGCAAGCTCTGTCCGCCAGCAATTTTCCTGTAGAAGTCGGTAAAACCCTTCAGATTAGTAAGTACTGATCCATCACTTTATGTTGCCATAAGATAATTCTACCTCTATATACTGTATGGCACATCACTTGGCTAAACTGGCACCCCAAGATTAATCCATTATGATTTTCCGTTCTGTTTAAGAATAATCAATAATTACTTAGGGAAACCCCTAAATACTCATTCCCTTTTTATTTAACTGATCATATGGAACCAAGATTGAAAGTATTTCAATTGATTAAATTAGTTGCAGAGGTAATTTGAAGTGATAAATATCACCTGTCAAAAGGGTACAAACACAGAAGTTGTGAAATCCTGTGAAATATTTCACTGAATGGCAAACCAAGGGTCTTGTCTATCGTAAAGTCCCAGTTAGCCTGACAGCCTGTGGACACTGTAAACTCAGTCCCAACCAGTCCAGTGCAGCTACAAGCCTGTGAACAAAGAAGCTGTCACTTCCTTCTCTCTCAGGATTGTCAAGAGAAAGTACACCTTGTAGGTTGAGTCGAACAGTTATCTCTGAAAAAGGTAGAAGGCACATCGCTTGGCTGACTCATCATAATTTAGAAGGAAAATGAATTCCCCTTCTTCCACCTGAGGAGAGCAGAGACAGGGAGGAAACCCAATGAGAGGGAGAGCAAAGGGTAAAGATAGAGAAGCTAGGAAGCCAACATTAAGCTTGATTGAGACGCATGGCAGACGGAGAATCACCTAACGCGTCAGAGCACATCCTCACAGTTGGCCAGGCTGTCTCTCAAAACTCTCCAAATAGTCTAAAGTGGACCTGTTGGAGTTACTGAGTCGTCACACTACATGTTGTAGCCCGGGAGCAATGGGCCCACAAAGGTGTCTCTTTTCCTCTCTCTGCGGGACTTGTTAGAGCTGCTATTTTGGAACCTCTCTGCTCTCATTCTCACTGCTTTTGGTAATCCTAAAGGTTTAACACATACTCTCTAAAATTCTGGATGGTGTTACAAAGGAATCCATGCAAAATGTTGGATTTAAACCATAAAAGTTGTAAATCTTTTTGAAAGCAGTCAGCGCAAAGGGAACAAAAAGTCATGCAAAACCAAAAATCGAATTACTGCTAATAGCAAATGAGGAAGTCTTCATCATCTTTGACCTGTGTCTAATGTTCATCTTTAATCGGTTGTCAGGTTTTTCAGGTTAGCGCAAGCATGTTTACTTATGAAAATCTGAATGTGTTGAGGACAATTCAAGTTCACTTTCTTATGACTTAGGGTTGATACCAAAGCCACAACATGAAGTGTGCTTTCTTTGAAAAAATAGCTCACATATGATTACTAGCATTGTTTTTTGAAAATAATTATTGATACATTAAGCTAAGTGACCAACACAATGAAAAAGCCAATATAAAAACGTTTCTCTATAATGAGACTCAAAAGGTCACTGCAGTACTTAAAGGGAAAATCCCTTACATGCAAACAAGACAGATAACACACTACAGATAATTTACTGAGCAAACTAATTGGCAAAAAGTCCAGCAAGACACAACTTTGTTAGATATTCAAGTACAAGAGTGTTAGTTCGTAGACTACTGGACGTCTATGCATGCCAATCACCAGAATCCATAGAAGTTAAGGGAAGATTTTGGTAAGGACACAGATTATTTTAAACGCTTATAAAACACATACCTGCTCCTCCATATGAGCTACCTTTATTTACAGAATGCTATGCATGCATAGAGTACATGCTTTATGCTACTAAAAAAAGCAGAGAATGGACAGAATGATAAAACATCTCAAATGAGTAACAAAGTCCAGGAGAAACATTCTCAACCATATTTGGTCATTCAACTCACAGTGCCACCATCATTCAAAATGAAAGAGCCTCAAAGCAGCCTATGCTTAGGAAAGGATTGGTTGATAAAAAAAAAAAGGTGAACCAGGCAAAGCAACAGCCACACAACATGAGCTGCAGAATCATCCAAAATCACTGTTTTTCCAAGGATACAGAGCTTGACTACTGACATGTGTTCATTCTTAAAGCCAACAATAAATAGCACAGTGCCATGATGCACATAACCATACTCCACCCAGTATCAAAGGACAGTTTAGGCTACAGATGTGTTTCAATTGACCAGTCATGCTGACACATTGGCTGAAATTAATTTCAGGCATGCAGAGAAAACTATTTTTCCTGTGCCACCACAAAGTAAACTCGTGTGCAACAAGGGAAATGATATGAGAAAAAAAAAAAAACGCTAAATCATTGTCAGCAATCATGCTGTGCAAGCTTTTAATGGCTAATAGGAACTAGCCATAATCAGTCGCATCATCTCGTCTGGATTACTGCAAGTCCCTTCTCTTTGGTGTCCCCCAAAAGTCCCAACATATACTCCAACTGGTTCAGAATGCTGCAACCCAGAGCATCACCAGAACACCTTTCATCCTCCACATCACACCTGTTCTCAACAACTCCACTGGCTCCCAATCACGCACCGTATTGTGTGCAAAACTCTCCCCCTAACAATCAAGACCCTCCATAACCTCCCCCATCCATACCTCACTGAACTCCTCCACATCAACTTAGCCTATCGGACCCTCAGATCATCCTAGTCCCTCAGCCTCCTTATCCCTCCTGCCCGCATGACCACCATGGGGTCCAGAGCCTACAGCCGCTCTGCCCCCCACCTCTGGAACTTAATCCCACCGGACATCTGAAACATTGACTTCCTGACCATCTTCAAATCATGTTTCAAAACCCACCTGTTTAAACAAGCCTACTCACTTTGATTTCCATCTATTTTGCTGCAAAACTTCTGTTTTAAATGTGTTAGGCAAACAGTTGATTACCTCCTTTTAAGTTTCTAATTTGTACGTTTTATATTGTTTGTTTTTAACCCTGCTTGTGGCTACTTGAAATTCTATGTTCAATATTGTTATCTTTTCAACTCTGCTTGTAAGGCATCCTTGGGTTTTTTGAAAGATGACCATAAATAAAATGTATCATTATTATTATTATTATTATTATTATTATTATTATTAAAAAAAAAAGACGTACAATTGTAGCAGTCCTTTTTGATTTGGCACTTTTGTATGTATAAAGAAACGTTTGTGTATAGGCCCCCTGCCAGAAGCCCAACAAACACTGGTTCCATCTGAGGTATACTGCTAATACCGGCTTCTGAAGTTTTCCCCAAACTCCTGGCTTCATGGAGCTGCTGAAGGCAAGGCAAGATTATTTATAAAGCACTTTTCACCAAAAGGCAATTCCAAGCGCTTGTAGTCCCTATCAGTAAATACTTTTACCATTTCAAGGGACAGAGGAGGTCCCCGGTCTCTCACTTTGTTATTTTGGGGTAATGGGATGAAAGTTGGTTAACCTCTGAATTAGAGGGCAGGAGTGATGGTGGTCAATCTATAACATGAATGGCTGTGTGTTAATAAAGTTTATCGCCAAACATTTTGATGGAGGACATCAGTAATTCAAGAACATAGGAGGGAAAACATTAAAACAATATATGGCTGCCAATACAAGTGGAAGTGATGAGACAATTTTACAATTACATTTGTTGTATTGTAAAAGTTCATGATATAGCAAGCTAAAATAAGCTAACTGCCAGTGTTGGATGCCTGCCTGTCCAACAGAAAGCAGACCAACTCACTGACCACAGGTGAAAGCCTGTGGTTTTCACCTCATTTTGGATCAAGCTTTTTCCTCATGGCATTTCTCCTCACTGTGTTTATGTTTTTGTCTTCTGTCCTGCAACACCCGCTTCTCCAATATTCGCCAGTTTGAATATGTCCAATTGCTGAAGTATCCACTGACAAACTCTCCTGCATCCTGTCATTGGCTGGTGGAAACACATCTACTCTTCGGCCAGAAACAGTCGGAGTCAACCAAAACATATAAAACATAAAAATACAGAGGACAGGGTCTCTGCAGACCAATCACCACTACACCTGTATGGAGGACCATAACTAAGCAGCCTTACTTGTACTTAATTTATACTTTTTTTAACTTATTTTTAGGGGGGAAAAAAAGCTACTGACTCCAACTTTCATTAGACTTTATGCTCTCAATGTTAAGAGGGGGCCCAGAGGCTGTCATTGACAAATTGCCACTACCTCTATCCCTGCTAAACGCCAGCATCCTTTATGAATCTTTGGAGCTGGAGTTATCTGCTGTTCTTGCTGGACTGCAGCAATCTCGTGTCCCTGCAGAGTTAAGGGGCCCTCCTGAATCCTTGAAGCTACAGCAACCTCCTCTGTATTAGTAACCTCTTCACCCAGAGCTGCAAACATCACCTTTAGCTCCATAGCTGCTAAAGTCAAGTATCAGCCATCAGTTCCTCTTGAAGCAGACATCTGTGACAATGCTACAGCAGATTTTTGTTTCCCAGCTGCCCAGCTGTTTGCTTCCTGCACAGCCCTCCTGGTGGCGGCCCTCTGTTCAATCATCCTGGCTCAGTTCTCTTGCACTGTCCTCCACTGTTCTGCTTGTTCTGCACTCTGTCCTCAGTCAAATCATCAATTGCAATATCATTCCCGAAAGCAACCTGTCTTCCATTTCTGCCCCCAGCGCCCACTACACATCTGTTTTACTCCTTTCTCTTTCCCGAGAGCATCCCTTGAAGTTTTGCTGGCTCTTCTGAAGTTTTGCAATAAACTCCTAAATGCACAATGATCTGTCTTTTTTTTAATTTTGGCCCTTTCACCTTTTCTATGTCCCTGTTTATGGACTGAAGCTGATAATTCAACTTACGGTACACAAATCTTTATTCAATCAACATTAGGTTTCTTACAACATATGTGAAATGTTACAAGTTACAATATCTATATTTATTTGGATCAGCGTAGAAAACAAGAGCAAATGTTGTTGTAATTGCATTTGCAAAAGTTGCACATTGCTATAAATGCAACCATTGCTGCAGGGGTGAACAGTAATGAGTGAACTTAACTGTTCAATGGAACTCAAACTTTAGAGGTGTCCAAATGTAAGACAGTTTACATGTATCTATTTATAAGACAAGCACCAGAAAAGAAATCAGCATTTAAACTTCACCAAAGTGACATTTTTTAAGGAGATATTTGTACTGGAAAAGAATTCGATTCTTTCTAAAGCTAAACACCCAGCCAGCACTTTAAGAAAACCTTTTATATCCCGAGAAACCGGAGGGCCTCATTTGTATGTTTTGGTCGACCTCCCGAACACAATGGGAAATGGAAGCAAAGGTCAGTGTTAAGTCTCCCCTGGCTTTTGTTCTTTAAAAACAACAATATTGTATCGATCTGTCCTGAATGATAAACACAAATATGTTGGTAAAACACAGTCTCTTTTGACCTTTAGCAATTACTTCTACATGGCTTTAGCAGTACGGTGGATGACAAAACAATGTCTATTCATTTCCCTTTTTTTTCTCCTTGAATGTGTGTACCTATACACTTTTCTCTTACTCAAATTGAGCCAAATATTCATACCATGTTTTAGTTATAATTCTTAAATTCTCCTCTTTACAGTGTAATTACTTAAACTCTAAAGACATTATAGCATAGGAGACTGACAAGTATGATTAAGGCAAGCAATATTGAACTCAGCATGGCAACATTAATTGTATGTAATTAATTAAAAAATAATTTGATCAATTATTGCTGGATTTATCATTCAATAAAATGCCCATTAGAAATAGCAAATATGTTTGTGAAACTGTCAAATATTACATCTTTGTTTCTCCCTGTTTAATGCTTTCAGCGACTATCCCCCGTCCTTTTAGGAGTCTACTTCCAGATACTGGTAATGCACTAGATAATGAAAACAAATCCAAATGGCTTGTAACAAACAGGCAGCTAACAGCTCAGATGCCTGCCTTTAGAATGTCAGTTATCTGGTGGTGAGCTTAACTGACTCAAAGTTAGGTGACAGAGTTGAAGTGTGTTGCGATGACCCACCATCAGACCCTCTTGAACCCTCTGCCAACCTCAAGAGGGTGTGTGATAAAGATCCTGGACTTTTTCGGGTCTTGTAACTACTCTTGACGCATACAAGATTTACCATACTCTAACGCTGGAAATACTTACAAGTATGCTATAGACCAGAGTAATCTTACACGCTGTTTAGAACGTTTGAGCAAAGGTAATCATATTTATCAGAATAAAGCTGTTTCTCTTACCCCACATGAAGGCCTAACATGCTAATGACTTTTTAAATTAAAAGACAACTTTCTTGTCTTTCTTTTTGATCAGCCTCCGATGAACCTTTGTTATGTCTAATCTATGTTTATCTGCAGTGTTCTCCTGAATGTCTTTTATGTTGTTTGACTTATGTCTTCTTACTTCAAAGTGAATAATTTGATGATCATTTTATCAATATAGATAGATGTTATGTTTATGGTATTGCTTATTTTTTTGCTTTGTTTTACTGTATATGCATGGCCTATATGCATCAGCTCCTTTTGTTTTAAAATGTGCCTTAAACTAATGGGACCTGACATGACGTTATCAAGTAGATGTCTATTATATATTTCAAAGGAACTACTTGATATGGGTGGCTTTTTCTATCTTCAGCTCAGTCAGTCAGAATGAGATGACTGGGATGGTGAAAAGCGCTGCCCCTCAGGCTAAAACCTTTTGACCTGTGGAAGTGCTGCAGGGAGGCGATGATAGAGGCCTGATAGAGGCCAGTCACTGGGGCTTAAAGGCATATCCTGGACATGTGCTTTTGGCAGCAGGGCTCTGAGCACATCAGCCACAAATACACACACATGACCTCAAACACAAACACTCGCACAGGCCATATCTGCAAGAGGTGGAGGAAAAATAAGAGGAGGCTCTTCAGATTATAAAGAGGGGGGGAAAGTATAAAGCTCTTCCTGAAAGCTGTGGACGGACATTTGGGTAGCTTGTGAACGATGATGAGAAAACATGGAACAAAGTGAAGTCACAAATTCTTAATTTTCACTCCGGTTTGTGTAAAGTGGTTCAATTCTTCTCCGCTCAGCTTTATACACAACTCCTGCTTGTTGGTGTTTAGTTCTGCATTGTATCAATACACTCATTTTTTAAGATCAGCCATGCCAAGCAGTCACACCAACTGACATTTAGATGTAATTTAATCCACAGAAAAGCAAATATGTTTTTCAAAAGATGTACACATACACCTACAGGCTATTTTGTTTATTGTAGTATGGGAATTCACATTTTCTAATACTAATCTGCTTTATTTTAATTGGAATAAAAGGCCATTCCATTGATGGTTGGAAAGATTGGTCAGGCTGTAACAACACTATGTGCTCTGCATCTGTGTGTGTCAGTGTGTGGAGGCACTCTACATTGCTCTTTGTGTGAGGTCATGCTTCATATTTCCATTTAAGCTTTGATCACATTACCGTTATTCTCACCTTATTAATGTTAGTCAATGAATAGATTAAATATTCAATTAAGCCTGACACATGAGTACCAGTGGTTCTGTGTGTGTGTGTGTGTGTGTGTGTGTGTGTAGGTGTGTGTGTGTGTGTGTGTGTGAAAGTGCATGCGAGAGATCAAGACTCTCAGTGTGTGTATGTTGATGTGTAATGATGTGTAAATATATTTATGGCTCAGGGTCACAGTGGTATTAACCTGATCCAGAGTACCACCTCTCTCTCTCTCTCTCTCTCTCTCTCTCTCTCTCTCTCTCTCTCTCTCTCTCTCTCTCTCTCTCTCTCTCTCTCTCTCTCTCTCTCTCTCTCTCTCTCTCTGGGAAGCTGCTGATTGTTGAGTGTTTTAGGCCTCACCCTCATGCCTGGTTCTTCTTTCACAGAAAACAGTACATTTTTATTTCTAAGGATGTTTTTTAAAGAAATAAATAAAACAATATAGTAGGAGTTCCATAAGTTTAAGGATATTAACACTAGCAAAAACTGGAAATAAAATCTTGAACAACCATGTTGCACATGACTTTTTCCTCTGTATGAGTCCCTTGACTCTGCCTCACAGGAGGACTACATACTGTGTTCACTTGCAGCTTTTACCAAGCCGGGCAGGTATTCAGTTAAATGTTCCATCAGTCAGGCACATGCCAAAGGCCTACATCTTATTCAAGTTTTAAACCTCTAATTGGTAACGTTTAAAAGGCGTTTAAGAGTGCCCTTTCTTCTCCCTTTTCTCATTTCCCATTTAATGTGTTGTGTCAAAGTCTATTACCTCAGTTGGACGTTTCTGTCCCTTAAGTTGAAAAAGGGGAGGGGTGACATAGAGAAAGGGAGAGAGGGAGGGTGAGAAAGAAAGACTAAGAGAGAGGAAGAGGAGGGGGTTGAGAGAGAGAGAAAAAAGAAGCCATCAGCTGAGGTTTGCCAGGTCGATAAAGCTTTTAGATTTGGAGATGTTTTCAGGGGAGCCCATTTCCTGCGGCTAAGAGTTGTTAATGGAGCTTAAGGAATTATCTTATGACTCCTCGGCTCGAGAGCAGTTTATTCCAGCCTCGGACCCCGCATGCTCGTTGTGTCGGAGTGGCTGAATATGTTGCTGTCAAACCCGCTTAATGAAAAGTAACGCGTCGCTGATTACAGTTTTATTTGGTCTCTATGTAAAAAGCTCCCGTTAATTTACCATCTCACTCCCTCTGTGTGTTCGTATTTGCCATGGCTGAATGATTTGGTTAGAGCTTCTCTCTCTTTCTCTTGCTCTCTATCCCTCTCTCTCAAATAAAAAGCCACCAATTGGTTCGGTAGGTCTAATAAAATCTGTCCTCATGCTAAATTAATTAAAGGTCGAGGCTGTATTGTCTTATCTTCGGGGACTTAAACTCCGGCCTAATTTTTCTATCAGTGGCAGTGAAAAATTAAACATAGGCTACAAGTTAGCGCGGGGGCCAATAAACATGCCTACAGTAAGGAAAATGTGAAGATAAATATCCCTATAATATTAAGCGCATATCAAGCACCTGTCAGACGTCTATTTTCTACGTTTTTCTTGTTTTTCTTTCCTGTCATGTCAACTTTTGCTTTGCTGCAGGCAACGTTTTCTTTCCAAGAATGCAAAAAGAAGCACACATGCCGACTCCGATTTACAGAAAATCCCTTTTGTCCACCATAGCACTTTCTTGAGGGGGGGCGAGATGTGCTTTTTCCCATTAAAATTCATCACTGGAGCCCCCCACCCCCTCGCTCCCTCCCTTCTCCCCCTCTCACAGGACAGACAGAGTCCCCCGAGAGCTCCACTTTCGCCATTACTGTCAAGTACCCTTGACTCCTTTTCTTTTTGCCCTTTTATCTACAACAACTAATTCGAGTTCCTTTGCCCTTTTCACTTTTAGCCGACGTGAGTGCCTCTCTTTCGTAAAGCCCCCCTTTTCACTTCAGCATCCAGGCTGGTTTTCTTGCAGGGCGTCTAGAGGAAAATTGAGGGGTTAGTGTCAAAACAAAACTCCCCACATTCAACGATTTTGCGGGGGGGGGGGGGGGGGGGGGGTCGTTTTCTGAACCCATTAATGGACGCATGGCGAATAACTTACCCTTTTGACAGCTGCATCATGGACGCTGTTGAGATGTTCCGATAATATTATCAGAGAGCAGAGAGGGGAAATCAATAGGCTGACATGAAATATGACTGCAAACATCCCAATTACAGCCTGTTTAGAGGGAATTAATGAGGCAGATCTTAGATACTGATATTGTTCTGTCTGGAGGCTTGAGTTGCCTGTCACTAAATGAGAGTAGATTTTTTTTTCAGCAAAATAACACATGGTGAGAGATGTTAAATGACGCCTGTTTGAAATTCCAAAAAAGTGTCCTTAAGAGTAAACTGTGTGCTTCATGGCTAAGATTTGTAAAGTGAAGGGCATAGTTTAATAGGTAAAAAATAAACTTGCAAAAACAAAAAAAGGAATTCCCCTAAGTTCAGCACCATGGACAGTAACTCCTCTTTTTTTAACCCACAATCACAAGTGCTCTTCAGAAACCGACTGCTTTTATTTTCAGTGAACAAAGTTGAGACGCTCTCACTTAAGAGAGCTGTGCATTTTGTGAGACTCCTTTTTTTTCTTTAAATAGTGAAATTCGACTGCTGAGACCTAAATTATATTTAATTACACTTGCATGCGCATAGAAAGAAAAAAATACAAATAAAATTATGTAAACTTTGGGACTAATTTTTTTTTCCATATGTAAACTTTCAGTTATACATTTCGATACTTTTTTGTGCGTGCGTCAAATCAAATGAGCAAAAAACGATCCGGATATTTCCGCGTGTGTTCCGCAAATATAACATACTTAGCTACCATTGTTTTTAAAAACGAATAAAACATAACCAGGGGTTCATGGAAAGAAAATTGGCGTTTCTTTCGTCAGTCACAAAAAGTCTCTCTTTCTCTCTTTGCAATAACATTGTCATTTGGTTTTGTTAAGAGCAGAAAAGTTTGTTGATGCTTTTTGGGAAACTGTCTTTGGAGGAGTCTTGGTGCTGCTGCAGAACAGCCGCGCTCCTCTCCGCCTCCAGCATGGCGCCTTTGGTGTTCGTGGTCCAAGAGACGGTGGTGTTGGTCAGAGCCTGGCTCAAAGTGCTGTGCCTGAACAAGGGGTCGTGGAAAACCCCGTCCACCCAGTTTCTCAGGGTCGTGACCGGTGAATCCTGTCTGTTGTCCAGGCTGGTCACGGGTGAGGTAGCGGCGGGGGAGGGGGTGAGGGAGGAGGGTGGCGGGGGCTGGCACCTCAGCATACAGGATGGGTACTCAGTCTGGTTCAGAGAGGTCGCGGTTTGGGCCAAAGACCAGATGCGAGGCTTTCCGTCTAAAATCTGGTGTCCTGACTGCTGTTGCTGGTTGTAGCACGCCTTTACCTGATGTCTGCTCTCCGCCTGGAAATCCTCCGGGCTCGTTTTCAGACAACTTTTACTCAAGTCCTGTTCCCCTCCCAGAGAAACCGGGATGGATATTTTTAGAGACGTGTCCTTAATGATGTGCTCGCCGGTGCAGTCGCTCGTCGTGGACATGTGTGTGTTCATGTGGTAGCGGTGCTTGAGCTCACACTCCGAGCTCTCAGACTCCAACGTGTCGAAGTCGTCCAGGTCGCTCAGCTGGAGGTCCTTATCGGGCCTACTCCTGGTCTCTGGTAGACAGAGGGCAGAGAGGAGACAGCGGTCAGTGATATATGTGAAGTCATGCGATGTGTGGCATCAGGTCTGATAAAAGCATCGAACAATCACTCCTAGATCAATAGTTGCTGTCACATTTGTAAAGTAAAAAAAAAAAAAAACTGACAGAAAATGTTTGCAGCCTGTTCATAAAATAAACAGGAAACCAATCAAGGCCATAAATCAAAACACATGCAAAACAATTATCTTTAGCAATTGGGGTTCATCCTCATCATTAATCAACGTTAATTTCTGACTATATGAACTCAGGCCTCTGGAAAATATCAGATCACTTTTAATTAAAAATATGTAGAATAAAAAAAGGGCCATATAAATGAAACCTATAGTCAGTGGTTTGACCCTCCATTCACATGTCAAACTGACTGAGGCCTATCCAATTGTCTAGCTTCATTTTTTTTTTAGCCATGTCCAAATTCATACAGCAAGCCTGTATAAATAATAAAAACAACAGATAATTTCACACAAGCTCAGTTTCATAGTACAAATTAAAAACTGGCTAATACCATTACATAATATGAGAGAGAACTGTTGAAATCATCAGTAGTAAGGCCTCATTATTAGAGAACCAAAAGCTTTTCTCAGGTTTGTATTTGATCTAATCCTATTGTAGAGGATATCTTTAAAGAAAGAACAAACGATCTGTAAACATTTATGAAGTTTAAAGTGCATCAGGCAAAAAACTAATATAGTCGAGTCAACTTTTCACGATGTACAGTTGTGGGCGACTTTACACAGAAGGTTGCTTTTTGAACTTCTTCTCTAACTTGCTCCTCTGAACTTTTTTGAATGAACCCGACCCCTTCACGTGAATGACATTGTGTGTAATCCATAAAAAAAACAAAAAACAGTTGTTCAAAGCGAATTTTTAACAATTTTAAAGAATGTTTCCATTCCCTAAAATAAAATGTAAAAATCAACCTTTATGTTACTAATATAAGCTAAAAGTTCATGGATACATCATTGTTTTTAACATACTTATGACACAAAGAAAGCTAAAAAATATACCACCAAACAGTCCAGTATGTTATGGAATTTTATGAAAAATACAAGAAAACATTTTGACACTGACCATCCTCATTGTTTTCACTTTTTATCTGCTCCTCCTGGGAGCCATCGTCATCCTCATCATATCTCTTCTCCTCTGAGCCCTTATTTCTGGGCGGCCAGGTCATCTTGTTCTCCTTCTTGAGCCTCCTCCTGGCATTGGCGAACCATGTGGAGACCTGCGTCAAGGTCATCTTCGTGATGATGGCCAGCATGATCTTTTCTCCTTTGGTCGGGTACGGGTTCTTCCTGTGCTCCTGCAGCCAGGCCTTTAGTGTGCTGGTCGTCTCACGCGTGGCATTCTTCCGCCTTGTACCACCATCCATGGCACCGTATCTAATGAAAAGAGCACAAACATAATGGTAACAAGAGTGTACAAGTCATATGTGATGCTTGACAATATTGAAAAACATCTTGACCTGGAAGTTTCTCAACTTTAATCTGTGACAGTGCACAATGCAGAGTACAATCTCCTTAAGAGTCTATGAAACATGTTGTATAATTGTAATGGCCCTAATCATAACCCAAATCTTCCGGAGAAGAGTTAAACTTTTTAATGGAAAAAGTAAACATCTCAAACTCTTCACTTTATCACAAGGTAAAAGTTCAAGGAAGACGCATCCCACCCCCTTTAAATACATGATACAGTCTGCATTTTCGGTCCTTTGGAAACTTTAGAATTAATTTTGTCACAACAATGCCATATACTTTTTTTTTTTCTTAGCATTAGCATAGCTAGAACTGTGTGTATAATACTATACAGGACGCATTGCAGGAGTAACTTAGTTGCTTGTATCTTTCCTGAAATCCCCACAACAATCCCTATCCAGTGTCTGCACTGGAAACCAAGGTAAACATGTTGTCAATATCTTTGAGTAAATATGTGAATCCCTCTATCAAGTTAAATGTTTAATGCCATAAAGCCAGTAGTTTTAAGACTATATGCATGCATACTGTATGTTCCAATGTCAATCGCCTATTAAAACCATTTGTAATGCAACTTACAACTCGCTCCTTCCCTTCTCCTCTCCCATAAATATCTACCATAGAGCTCCATTTAAAATGCACAATGTTGATTTTCAGTCAGTCGTGAGCTGTAAAAGTCCTCTCAGGGGAGGCTTTTATGAGGCCTTTATTGCTCCGTATAGCTTAGTGCAGGTCAAACACTGCTAAGGGAATCAAAGGCAGAGGAGCGCTGCACCTTTCCATACCCTCACAGATAAAATAGACTGTAAAATTGCTTTATTGAGTGTAATGATGAGCCCTTAGGTAAAAGACAGTCACAAGCACGGTGGTACTGCTGTAGGCCTGCATGTTTTTCTAATTCAGCTTTTCAGTAGACTAAGGCCTTTTGCTGTACTTGCACTTGGCGTTGCATTTTTCACTTTACACTGAATTTAGAGTGATTGGTAAAAGAAGCTGGCTCTTGGGTTTAGGCTATGTGAAGTCTTATTGCGCTGGGAAGTTAATCAATAAGACACATTGCCGATCAAATAAAAGACAATACTATAAAAAGAAGACATGTTTCTGTTAGCACTTGCATTTTTGTTGGTTCTGTGCATAGAATGATGTGATTGCAGTAAACAATCAGGTAGAATATTATTAAACCTACATTTCCCCCCTACACGGACTTCGTTTCGATGTCATCTCATTATTGGGAAGACCTTTCAATATGGCAGGTGAACCCTTCACAACACTGAAAAGGCCTCACACTTTTCAGAATTCCTCTGATCCTGAGCTCATCAGGAGACAAAGGCGATCACCTCGTGTGATGAGAATTGACCTCTCAGCCATTGATAATTCCAACAAAACTAATCCAGTGCTTAATTTCTGTTTTAGCATTTTAAAATAACTGACGTCGGCCAGCAAACTTGTCTGACAGTGGAGTCAAACTTTGCAACATTTGATCGCAACGAGACTCGTAACTTCTTGATTGGAAAGCATTGTATATTGCCAAACATTTCACTCAAAGTTGGCTGTACTTTACGTTAACACAATACACACAAGTGACATCATCAAAGAAACACCTTACCTGTCATACTGATACTGTCCTAAGGTAGGATCATAAGGATAGTAGGCTGTTGCTTGTGTTATTCCCGCATGCGCAGAAGCTGTGGCATCTTTAGTGTCAAATGTGCCCTGCAATGAAAAGACATAAGGTTTAAGTTCTAATAACTCGGTCTTGGAACTTTTACTTTTTTCCATAAAAAATATGCAGCAAACTATGATTAATTTAAAGTCTATAATGCCTAAATAACAATTTGAGACATTTTGAAATTTCCTGCAAAAAAATAACTTTTGAAAGTGAAAAAATAATCTTTAATACCACATGAGAACTTTACTGTGGTGAATTCAAATATCACTGAGTTTAATTTAGATTCATTGTCTCCCAAATAGGTTTTCACTCAATCAAACCTCTAGAAAAGAACAGGATACTTAAGTTAATATTAGTAAAGACATCTAAGGAAATTATGGAGTAAATATTTCAGGATGTGTAGAAACCAGAAAGGCAGTTCAATTTTTAGTTAGTTCAGAAACAACCACATTTATTGTAAGTATCCTTGTTATCACAATTAAACCAAAAGTTTGTGGATTAAATATATTTTAACATGAAAACCACTGGAAGAGACCTTTTTGTTGGTGTTTGCAGGCCTGTTTGTTTTTTTTCTTGTTTGAGAGATATTTAAAATAACAGAAAACGACAATTTCATTAAATTAAGAGTTCTCATGACAAACGCGTACATCTTGTTCCAAAGAGCTGCTTTCTAATTATAAGACATTCGGAAGAAAGCTGGCTTGGAAGAATGATAAGATGATAAATCATCGGTAGTGAACAGCAGGTATTTTGCTATGTAGAGTATTGAAGAGAAGTGTGCCTGGTTCGTCTCTCACCACCCTGCAGCTCCATTAATCAATGCCAAGAGGTATCAGATGAAGGGGCTTACCAGTGAGTAGAAAGCCGAGGCATCCGTGCCGTATGTAACGTAATTCCCATAGCCTTGGCCGCTGGTGTACGGGCTCCCGTACACGCCCAGCGCGGCGGCTGAGCTCAGCTCATGCCTCGAGCAGCCGGCTCTCGTACACGGGACAGTACACTGGGGTCTGCCCGGACGCCGCTACCCCGGAGTCGGCTATGGATCTGCCGGTGGACTCGCAGCAAGTGGTCAAAGAGTTGGTTGTCATCAGGAACTGCAGGGACAGAGGAAGTGTTTCTCTTTTAGAAAGTTATCGACTTTGCAATAAAACAAAATTGAATAGAAGACCTCAACACGTTCATCACGAAGTTATTTTAAAACTTTTACAGTTGATACAGACAATCATCTCTTTAAAAGGAACACGCCTTTTGCCCATTTCCAATATTCTTTAATTCAAGAATAAATGAAGACGTTTTTTGAAAAACAAATAGCATATAATCTTCAGAAATTACCTTTTGTCGACTCGCTCTTTTGCATATTTCTTTTCAATATTCAACCTCTACAGTAAAACAAATAAAAAAACAAAACAAAACAATAAAACAACCATATCAAATGACATGTTAGGAGTCGTTTGATAAGGAATAATGATGGAGTATCTTTGGAGTAATGTGAGCGTAAAACGTGTCCAAAACGAAAAGTCTATTAGCTCGGATACAAATGAAACAAACAAAAAGCTTGTTGCCGAGTCATATCCGAAGTAATGCCCAAATGATTTTTTATGGCTCAAAGCCAAAACAAAACAGCAGCTGGGTTACGGTGCTAAACACACACAGTGCATGCAGAACAAGTTGGCATGCGTGTTCCAGCGCAGATAAACATATGGTTGACATTACGGAGCGGTTATTATCTTGCAGAAATCAGTGGACAGGGGGTCGGGGGTCTCGCCGTTTTATTTTGTTATCCTCTTCTTACCCCTTTCCTATATCGTTGCCGGAACACAGCTATGGCTGTAATAGCTCTCCGATATCCGAAAGCTCTGTGACAGCTTCTCTGATTCTTGGCTAAAACGCGTAAAAGGATTACGCTTAAATCGATAAGATAATCAATCGCAACAATGTCAAAACCAAAACAAGCTATTAAATGAACAAAGGCACATGAACTTACTTGTGGAGCAGACGAATAGGGATATCCAAATTGTGGATATGACATGGTAGAGAGGTCCCCCAATATCCAGAAATAAAGCGAGACTGAGGGTCTCCACTCTCACGCAGGCTGCAGCTCTGTTTGACTGTACCAATTGATTGGTAAGCACTGGCTCCTAGGATGTTTATAGGGCGAAGCAGAGTAGCATGTTTAATTTGTGCAAAATGCCCTCCACTCAAACGGCTTTCAGAGGGAAAAAAATATGAGAGGAAAATCTTCTCTTGCTCTCCTTTTTCTTTTCAAAAGTCAATTAAAAGTACATGAATGAATTGAATTTATACTGAATTCCTTTGCCAGAGATATCACTTTGTTTTCAGATACATATTTTTGCCTTATAAAAAAGTGGTATAAAAGACGTCAGCAGCAGAGGCAGGTTGTTTTAAACGGCAGTGACTCTGACGTCAGAAGTTTCCTACTCTAAAAATGACCGGACTGTAACTTTAATATGCATTTTCTTTCCCAGGATGATGAGAAAAAAAAAAAAAAGGGAGTAGAAATTCTTTAAGAGGAAACAGGGGAGGGGGAATAACATAATGTAGAAAATAATTTGCAGTAGCCCACTAATCAATCAATTAGGCCAATCAGTGTCTTGAATATGCAAACGTATGTATCCGTTTAAATGCATTAGACCTAATTAAGCGCATTCTTATCAGTGCTCCACACTGATGCTAATCACAAGAGCAACTAATTGATTTTACATTAATTTGTAAAGAATATTTTATTCAGCCCAGAGTCACATTGAGGACGAATAAAACAACTGCATTAACTGAATAAAACTATTAATAAATACAAAAAACATATTAAGATTTGACTTTAGTTTAAAATGTATCACCCTAAAAAAAAGGAAAAAAAAGTCCTTAAGTATTTTTATCATATAACAGGAAGCAAATGAGTACCCAGCTGCAAGGATTGATGCTTCCCAAAAACTTAAAAGAATGTGTGTTTTGTCTGTCTGTCTGTCTGTCTGTCTGTCTGTCTGTCTGTCTGTCTGTCTGTCTGTCTGTCTGTCTGTGTATCTATGTATGTATCTATGTATGCATGTATGCATGTATGTATGTATGTATGTATGTATGTATGTATGTATGTATGTATCTATCTATCTATCTATCTATCTATCTATCTATCTATCTATCTATCTATCTATCTATCTATCTATCTATCTATCTATCTATCTATCTATCTATCTATCTATCTATCATCAACATCCAAAAACCTCTAAAGAAGTCTTGCGCAACAACAGCACCAGCAATGGGCAAGTGCAAGACGCTGCCTTGCTTGAAGAATCCCGGGTTGAGACATGTGGATAGCCCCGGGGGTCACTCCTCAAATTAATGATGATGTACTCCTCCTCCTCCTCCTCCTCCTCCTTTTCTCCTCTCCAGCTGGATCTGTGCCTGCCGGTGACAGGTCGATTGAGAGTGATTGATGACTATCTAGGGAACCGGGGCCAACATAATAATATGATAACGGCACCTTGCAATAATTGCTCAACTTTCATTTACAGATGAAAGCAGTAATAAACAGGCATAAAGGTGGAGATGTTATGCTTTGGTTAAGTAGCCGTTAACTATTTTAAAATGTTATTTTATTATTATTTATCTATTTTTTTAACTTCTGTTTCACCGTGGGAGAAATGTTGGTTGGTGTGGCAGGATGGGCTGTATAAACTGTCTGTTCCCTCATTCATTTTGACAAATTGAATTATAGGGGTTTGTACCTGTAAGCAAATGGCTGCATTAATGTGAACAGGGGAAGAGGGTCAAAAGGGATGAGCCCTTGTGTTTTAATTTGCATTAACTCTAATGCCACTTTAACATTAACCACCCGTCTGTTATACTATAACCCCCTCCCACACACACACACACACACACACACACCTACACACACACACACACACACACACACACACACACACACACACACACACACACACACACACAGTTACACACGGCTCCTTTTCTATCTTATTAATTGAGACTTTTTTATTCATTGGGGTTAATGGGACACACGGTGCATTAAGGCAGGGCGGGACCCAATTTATCTTCAACATCACACCCAATGGACAAAAACACCAGAAAGTGATGAGACGCTGATTTTAGGAGCACACCTGACACATGCACGCACACAAACTTGAGGGGCCTTTACTTTTCCACATATACAGTATATTTTCTATTATCAGAGCTTCAGCCACTTGTCTTCATCGTCCTTTGAAGGGGATCTCTAACCTTGCATGTGAACAAAACAGATGCTTGAGACAGTGTGAAAGTCTGATAGACATTCACTCAACTACAATGCCCACATCCCCTCCTTCCCCCTTTGGTGTATACCTTTTCATTATCCACTGTGTTACCCAGTGTTATCTGCGCCTATAATAAAATATTTAGTTGCACTAGTATATGCTTTTAGACGGCAAATGAAGGCGACGGCAGGAGTTCATGCTTGTTAAGCGTTTAAAGATTAAAAAGAATCTACTCTTTTTTCTTCTTGGACAGACGTGGGGATAGAGGGATGCTATGAAGTGGAGCAAGTGAGGGAGAAGATGCCATTCCAGTTTAGGACAAAGGGACTGCTATGGCCCTTATACAGTCTGCCTTTCTTTCTTTCTTTCTTTCTTTCTTTCTTTCTTTCTTTCTTTCTTTCTTTCTTTCTTTCTTTCTTTCTTTCTTTAAGAGAAAATCATTAAAAGGAAACCAGTATAGCAGAACTACAGAATTTAAGTAGATCCACAGAAAGTGGAGATCGTTACAATAACAAATAATTATATAAATTGATGCTTCATCTTAATTGTTTTTCAACCTGGAAAAGAAAAGGAAACATATTCTACCTACACTATCCACTGTATCCTATCAGATGATGAAAGGTATCTAACAGACTCAATTTTTTTTTTAGTCAGGAATTTTTTAAAGCATTTCCCCAAAATATTTTTTATTTTATTTCGAGTTAAAATTGAGAAAATTAGACAAGCAGTCGGTACCTCAAAATAAGGTTCTGGATCAGTGCCGTATCCACTTTGAACACATTTAAACACACTGACACAATTGTATCCAAACAACAATAAAAGTCTACAGGACATTAAATAACAATTGAACTCCCCTCCTGCTTTTTTAAAATTCTGCCAACAGGTTGTTTTTCAAAGTTTCACAAATCATGGCATCTGATCTGATACAGATTGTAAACTTGTCTCTTTTCTCTCAGGTGTCTTCCCCTCGACCTAAAAACAGAAGTCATTAAGCCACTGTGGAAACAAATCAAAACAAAACTTTAACAAATGATTTCAGGTCTATATCAATTCTTGTTACATAACTTGACACTGAACAACTGTTTTCATGTCTTTTAGTCAGGTGTTTCAATTCTTAGTACTACAAGATTTCAGTGCTGCACTCAATATATTTCCTGTAGTATTACTTAAAGGACAAAGCATTCTTCATTTCTATAGGTAAATTCACATCTGAGCAGACACAAGATACATGTGGTGTTCCACAAGGCTCCAGTCTGGTGCCTCTTCAGTTTAACATCTAGATGATTTTACTGGTTCAGATTATATAAAAAAACAAAACAAAAACTACAGAAGAGTTATTATAACTTCATGGATAACACACATACAGTATCTATACAGTAAACTGTTTAATCTTTCACTCTGCACTGTAACTTTGAATTGTTTTTACTTAAATCAATTTTATTTGCATTATTTTTACTTGAACATATTTTAAGTGTTATTAATTTCTGTGATTTTTACATTTTCTACTCTAATGTATCTTTTCTTTCCTCTGTCATGATGTCTTATGTGAATTACCTTGCTGTTGAAATGTGCTATATAAATAAACTTGCCTTGTCTTGCCTTGCATCATAGACCCCAGGAGAAGCAATTAAAGGTCCGCATACAGCTTCAGTCATTAACATTGAAAATCACTGACCAAGCAATAAATCTGGATGTAGTCATGGACTCGGAGCTGAATATTTAAAGTCACATTAAGACAATGACATAGTTGTACTACTACTGCCTAATTTATTAAGAATTAAAGTACTTATCTCCCAGCTGGACCTGGAAATACAGTACTTGTCCATGAATTTCAATTAATCAATCATAATTTGTATTGCGCCAATTCATAACAAGTGTTATCTTTAGACACATTACATAAAACCATATGGTATAATATGAAGGCAGGATTTCTGTTTCTTGTGTTCCAGTTGTCCACACTTTCATGGCGCTAGGATGGGCGTCGGAGTAGGCTGTGCATTAATGGACAATAATAGGACAACAGTGGCTGTGGGGACGAAACAGTCCAATGATGGAGGCTAGGCATTTGGGGTTTACCTTTAAAAAACTAGAATACTGCAACCATGTCTTTACAGGTCTACATAAAAAAAATCTTGAAGACAACTGCAGTTGATCCAAAATGCTTGATTCACCACTAAGACCAAGAAAGTAAATCACATGACTTCAGTTCTGAGGCCTTTACTGGCTCCCTGTCTCTCAAAAAGATAAACAAAATGGTTTAGGGCAACTATTCATTTGTGACTATCAGTTACCTAATGAACCATCAACGCCACTCGATGTTGTTTGGGACAGGTCTGCTTTCTGTCCTAAGAGTCAGAACCAAATACAGTGTAAGGTTTTTATGCTATTTTTGCTGTTTTTATTCATCTTGTCTTAATGTTTTTATTTTTAGTTTTTGGACACTGTTGCACATTTTTGATAGGAACCAGGAATTTTCTTCGGGGCATTTGTTGTGCATAGAAATTTCTGAAAGCAATCAGTATTTTTTCTCAGAATATTAATGAAAAGTTGTGGTGCTTTTCAATGTTTCATCATTCAATGCTTCAAATTGTGAATACTTTTTTTTTTAAAGCTTTCAGAAATTTCAGGTAGTATTTGGTAACTTTAAACAGGAATTTTTTTTAAAAAATGTTTGAAAATTTCAAAACCTTTCAAAAAGTAGCATTGAAACTGTTCCAAAATGTTAAATAAGACATTTTCAGAAACACAGCAAAGACCTTGTTTTTTTTTTTAACTATCCTGGTAATTTAACTTTAATTCATACATCTTAAGGAGAGGAGTTTGCACAGGTCTCAATCTGTGGGACAGAGAATGATAGAGAGAGACACTATGATGGAAGATGTGTAAAATACGAGATAGAGTCAACTGACTATAAAGTAAGACAGCTTTAGCTCAGTCTTTCATGACAGTGGCAGTGCAAAAGGATCTTTACTTTTGTGTTTTGCAAAATTGTTGCTTTTAGAATAAACTCAGTTAGTACTATGGGGGTATGTTATCTTCAACATAGCATTTGGAACAGCAGATAGAAAAGAGTGGTGCTCATGCTGTATGCAATTTATGCAGTTATTAATAGTTTCAGACTGGGCTTGCTGAGGTCATGTTCCTACCAGAATCTCATCAGAAAAGAAATTGGGCAAAATCAAGTTTTCACTCTCAGAGTTATCGCACTATTTTGCATGAGCTAAACTTGTACCTATAAGAAGGCTATCTTATTGAGTGAGCATGCAGTTCATTTTCATAGACTTAGATTGGAGTGTGTTACAGGCAAAATGTGTCATTTCTGCTCAGATTTTCAGACTGTGCTGAGAGGTGACTGAGCACTGAGACTTGAAACTTGCTTCAATCAAGTGTGGTTCAGTGACGGTGCGGATGTTGACCTTTGCTGTGTTCGAACTCCCAAATGTAAGTAAGCATCAGGTGAAAGAAGAACTCACTTTATTGACTTTTCAAAATGGACGAGTCCCTGTGTTACATCCGTGTTTGTGTCTCTGTATCTTTCATTCTATCTTGTTTTTTATACTTTTATTCTACAAGTAAATGTCCAGCCAGGCTGCAAAATTTATAATCTTTTAGTACACACCCTCTTCTACAGATAACGCATATTCCTCCAACTTTCCAAAATATGAGTTCTCTTCAATTCATCTTCGTATGCGGGTATTGCTCAAGAACTCTAATGTCTTATGGTCTACTGTCTCATGTGTTGTTTTATCAGTCAACACTGTGGAAACCTAAGCTGACCTCAATATTTAAAGACAGCTGCACATGCTGAACTGTTCTGTGACATGAAGCCCCGAGCTGCTCCCAGGCTTTCCAATGGCTAACATGCTTCTTTCTGCAGCCACAGACATAATTTCCAAGTGTTTGTGCGCACAGACACACACACGGATACACGCATACACACACACATACATACAGGCAATGCTTATCCAGCAAAACATTAGCCTATATTGTCTCGTCTTGTCTTGGAATCCAAATGGAATATTGATCTCAAACGATCTTCTCGATGTATTTCCTATTTCTTCTCTTGAACAAACCAATGATTTTTCTCCTTCTGTTTTGCCCCTGAAGCTCATCATGGTTTTTGCATGAGTTGGAGAGTTGTCCTCGCTGCTTGAAGCACTAAAAATGGTGACTTTGGTTATTTATCTGAATGAAGGTATTTTTTTTTGTGTTTGTGTGTGGTCTGTGCAACATTTAGTTAGTAGCTTTGAAATGTGCTTATCAGGTTAACTTGGTCAGACGTTCAACCACTTTCACTGGGAACCCTTGCTGGTGATATGTTATGGTATAGATGAATGAAAAAGATGAGAGAATAAAGGGGTACCAACTTTATGTTTACTGTAAAGTTGTTTTTGTCTTTCATTATTGTGTACTAATGAGATAATTATGGGATATACCGCAGGGAATTATTGTTACTATAGGTAACAAGGCTGGGAAATAGGTACAAGTGTTACAAAAAAGCAACGCATTATATTAACAAATCACTAAGGGCACACTCACACCAGGCAAAGTTGTCCCGTACCGTACTTAAGCATGGTTGCTGCCCCTCCCTCCCCTGCTGACCTGCAGTCCCACTGCTCCAGGACTAACCAGGCCTGAGCACGGTTACCTCTTGTACATAACATAGTGATACAAAACATGATTGGCTTTACGTAATGATGGAGCATGCTTCCTTTAAAAGACTGGTGGACTCAAAGATAAAAATAAATAAATTAAAGAGACGCGCTCTTGAGTCTGCACCCGCACATTGAACATGATATCTATTTCACAAGACTTTGTGGCATATTTTGAGTCACTTTAGTCAGATAACGCCATAGCACTCTGGGATTTCTCTGTAATGAAGGCTATCCATGTTGTGTACTCGTGCTTGTGCTCGTGCAACTGTACCATGTCGAAGCATACCTCCTTCAAGCGTGACAGGGCCAAGGTAGTGTATTGTGCTTGAGCACGGGTTGGAGCACTGACACTATATTCAAAGAAACTGGACTTAAAGGGAGAAGCATGCTTAGGCACAGTACAGATGTGTGAGTCACAGTGTGAATATGGTCTTAGTAAAGCACTACTATAACTGTAACTCCAGTACTGTTTGTGGTCACTGGTCGTGTGTGGTCGACTGAATTTAACAATTTAATAGCCTTTGAGAAATACACTATTTGAGAGTATGGTTTATTGACCTCCGATATGGATATACACTGTATATATAGAGACAGTTTTTTTTATAAATTTACACAACATATAACATATTATGAAAGTGGACAACAGAATGCATTATGAAAATTCTGCAACATTTGCACCTTTATCAATAGCTTTATTTTCCATGTGCATCATCGCAATGAAATCCAATGGAAGAAGACCTTTTTGAACAATACCACAATAATTTGCCTGAGATGAGTTGACCCAGCTCTCTTCTTTCAGTCTTCCTCTCACTCATGTCCCTCTCGCTGTTTCTCCACTCCAGCCGCTCTAAGTGGTTTAACATGTCAAAGTTCTCTCAGCTCATCCATAATTGATCAACACAACGGGAGCATCTTCACTGCACTTAGTTAACTAGCTATCTGCAGGTGTTCCCTTAGCAACTGACCAGGGACTGACACACTGAAATACCGTATGAAGACTCCATAACCCCAAATATGTGAGCCCAACGTGTCTTGTAAATCCTGGTGTTGGCCCCTTGTTCACTGCTTGTGTTCTTGGACTTGGTATGTATGTCTGCCCATTACACAGTCCAGGATATGGGTGAAAACAATCAAATGTCTTGTAACATTGACAGTTGCTCCTGCTCATCTGTGGTCATGCCTGTGATTTACAATCTCAGTGTAAGGAAATATCTCCTTTTTTTATAACAGGAAAGTGTATAACAACCTGTGCAATGGAGTATTATTCGTAGCATGTCTTACTGTTTGCCCAACTATTACATATAATTTTGTTCCATTTGTTTTGCCTTGATTATATATATGTCAAACTCATTCCATAATCTTTTCAACTACTCACGTTATGCATTGCTACATTTGATACTTGGTGGCTAACACACTGTCAGATGCCAATGCAATAAATAAATGACCATTCAAAGACCTCTAAGTTGAAACAAAGAGAAAAATGATTGACTAACAGATCCTCAAATAGCTAGAGTATTATTTAAATTAACATTGATTAACCAAAATAAATAGTCTGCCGAGTTTTCATGCTTCCCTGTAACAGCAACTAATGTGCAACCACACAACGCAAAATATGACGAGGCCAATGGCTGTTTACAGTTTACCATCTAATCGAACAATTAATTAGTCTTTCTCCCAACAACATTGATTTTGATAAACTGTTGACTCACCTTGCCATCTATGTTTCTTTAAAACACACTATCCCAGTCACTGTTCTCTGCAGCACATTCAATTAGAACAGGTTGTCACAAAGGCGGTTGAATGCAGTTTCCGCATTGCCATCTGTAATGCCATTAATGCCACTAATTATGAAGTTTACTTTGACGAGAGTAGTGATATTTACAGTAACTTAAGAATTAGAAAACTTTTGAAAACATTTTACTGAACTGATATTTACTACAAAGTGTTTGTCTTTTGACCTACATTATGAGTAACTTTTGAGTCTTACCCAAAAACAAAATAAATCAGCTTCACCCTTACAATAAGCTTACCAGGGCCTAATGTGGACTAATTATGTTGTCTTAGAGATTGACAGAGAGCAGTCAAGATAACAAACCTTCTGAACATGTATATGAGTGTGATCGAAAAGATTGTATGTATCTGGTTGTATTTCAGCCTTACTCACCATATTCTGCTTTAGGACAGTAAAATGCAAACAACCTGACCAGCCAAACAATGAGACTTGTCAATCACCTTTACATCTGAATGTGTCCCATTCTGTGTCTGTGTGTGTTATATGTGTCACCAACGGCAGAGCCATCATGTCAGACACCGGAATGACACTGATCATGGATCCCACACACACACACACACGCACCCACACACACGCACACACACACACACACACACACACTCAGGGCAAGGGCCAGGTGGCTGCTCTCTCTGTCATGACAGACCTCAAACCAGACCACTGACTCCCTCGTCTCCCCCGACACCTGCGACCACCGCCAGTGCAGTCAAGCCAGCTGCAGCCATGTGCAGTCACCAGTTATTGAATACATTTCCCACATATAAAATGTGCAAGGAACATATTTTTACAGACTGTTGTACTAGTCTGGGGGCACATGTACTTCTGTTTTTATTGTTATAACGAGCTTTTTCGATCAAGTCTCGATGCTGCTGAATTTTGGTAATGCTAAACAAGCATCTTTGATTTATCGATACACTTCTCTTGAACCTCATCAGGAGTTTTAGCTGATTTCCAGACAGACCATAATTAATGCAGATTCATTTAACGACCTTCCAAAGCAAATAATAAAAACAGCGACAGAAATAATTTTTTCAACATCCTTTATTGTAATTCCTTAAACCACTCCTGCTGGGTAGGTGTCAGACTTGACAATTTATAGCAGGCAGAGACAGCAAGCTTTTAAATTCATTTATACAGAAAATATTCTGTAGTAATTTTATGTAACTGTAAAAAGAAAGCAGCATGATATTTTAAAACGCAAAACTAAGACACATCGAGAGCAATTGGCAGAAAGAAAACAGCTACTGCTTTGTCCACAGGGGGAGTCAAAATCAACATAAACTGAAATGTCCTTAAAGGTACAAACGGTTACACAAAATTATTAGAATATGGTTGAAATTAATGGTGATATAATGAAGTCAAGTTAGCTAAAGAAGAAAAACAGAATACACGTGTCAGATTTTAGAATGATGTTCTTGTATAGTTTTGTTCTTTTGTTTATCAAGGGGCCAGATCATTCAAATTTGTGAGGTCAACAATCACATTTTAAATCATTGAGGATATGATGTGGAGGCCAGTGCATGGAGGCCAGAATCATTGTAAAAAGACTAAAAAGTTGAACCCGTGATCAATCTAGAAGCAACATCTTTGACTTATAAAGACAACAAAACAAAGGCACAAGCAACTCTGCTGTGTAAATCCTTAAAGGAGAAGATTAAGACACCTTTTTGATAAACCTATTAAGAATAAAAAAAATGATAGTTTTATTTACTGAGACATTATAATACAGGCCATAATAAAATACAACACCAAACATTATTGCTGCGGCTTAATTCCGTAGAGGTCTATAGTGCAGAGTTTCTCACCCTAATAATAACAATTGATTTCCAATGATTTGGAAAGGCTTATGGTACATTGGGCTGGACTGCCACTAATTGGTGGATCTGAAAGTGAGATACAGCTTGGTGTCATCAGGATACAGTGATAAAGAGATCTGGGATGTAGACAGAGACGATAACTGTGTGGTAGAGGAGCTTCAGAAACACCATTTCAAGTCATGTTAAATCCATGCTGAATCAATAGCACAAACACATTTCTATCTCTGCATTGGTGTGTCTGAGAACATATCACCATGATGTGCTCAAGTGTCATTGACATGAACTTTGGAAAGTTGAAGCAAAATCTGAATCCAGTCTCAGAGAAAAGCTCTGACAGCCATGTTGAGAAATAAATTAAATCTCCCTCTCTCTCTTATTTTTTTTCAGTGAAAAATCCATGCAAAGAATGACCAGAAATGACTTGACTCGATCCTCTTCCTCAACCTATCCATTTGATGCACATGGATATTATAAAGTCATGATCCTTCTTCAATATTCACCTACATAATAGAACTAGAACATTGAGCATAGCTGCGTTAAGGGGCAGAGAATGTGTTAGAGGCAGTGATTATCTTCCTGAAGACGACGCAGCCGAGGCAGGCACTTACAATTATTTATTCATAATGCATCCACTGAAACACAAATGCACTTTATTGTCTCATTCTGCATCTTATTTTACCCATAAACCAGAAAATGGGCTGGGTATCTAATGAAAGAGCCATGTTAATATCAAGGCAGATAAGGGCTGGCATGTGCAGATGGGAGCACAATGTGGAAAGCCAATCACAAGTTCCTTCAATCACTCAAAAGCAGAACAAGAGGAAGGGGATGCATTTGAATATTTTCCTCTACCTGCAGGTATTAAAACTATACAATTTTAATACCTATTTAACATGCAGTTGCTTTTTGTGCAGTTCTGCATAAAAGGCAGGCAGGTAATGCAAGAGTAACTGTGGCAGCTATGGGCATGACATGGTTTTTCAACCAGGCTCGTCTGCAGCATTACCTGACTTTAATCGCTGCATTAAGATCTCACCCAGTGCCTTTTTTCAGCCGTCCTTTTACGGCTTTTTTTCCTCAGTCTTCTGTTTTTCTCTGTTGTGCTAAGAAATGCCAGCAATTCAGGCCACTTTGTTTGTCATAATACAATTCTTCCTTCAATTTAGTTGAGCACATCTGGACTTATCAGAAAATTTAGCATTTTTTGGTGCTTGGAACGCGTGTAAAGAGGCTAATCTCTCGGGATACTGTTGTATTGGGAAGGCAAATGCAGGAATGTTCAGGCCTCATCATGTCTGAACATCTGTTACAAAACCTTTTAGGAGGATTTAGGTCAAAGAATGCTCATGTTTGTGTTGGGTTTATGCTTAACTTTTTTCTTTCTGACTTTTTAGTGTCTTGATCAATAACAGGTCCGTATGAAAATAGGAAGCTAATCGTCTCATTTTAACAAAGTCTTCCAGAGTCGTTTTTTATAGGCTTATATCAATTATAATGGATATGTAATCAAGCAAAGACGCAGGATACCCACAAATACAACAAAACTTAACTAACAAAACAAACTGTGTGTTTTTTATTTATTAACAGCACAGGAAGAGGACACCATAGGGTGCAGAAAAAATGAAAGAGAAAAAACCCACCGTTAATTTAGATTTAGGAGACAGTTGCAAAAAAAGTAATTACAATGATGTAAGAGTGCACATATTTCGCACATTTCTCATAGCGTGGTTCATACTAAGTTGGAGACTCATCTGCGTGAGTTGAACACGTTCAAAGTTCTGTTGCTTGACAAACACACAAGGACGAGAGAAAAAGAAAAGTTGCGAGAAAAATGAAACTGATATTCCTGATTAGTTCTCCAAAAAAGCACATTTTCATATGAATATAATTAACATGAATAACATGAAAGACTTTGCTAAACTCTCTTATGATCCCAGCTGAAGTTATCTGTGGGTAATACAATTTCAACAGTACTTCTATCTCATCCATTAGAAACATTAGTCGGCTGAAACAGATCAGATTGTGTGTCTCTACAGCATCAGGGTCACTTTGAAAAACAAAGTAAAGGAGAAAATGAATGGCGATATGAATATAATGAAGGAGTACGGGGAAGAGGGAAGTCATTCCACACATCCACGTTCCTTTATTTTCCACTCCACCGATCACATTTGAATATTTTGAAAGGAGTGCCTATGTTTGCCTTATCATGCATTATTCTGAAGCATTACCTGGACTTTAACACTGCAATAAAGAAAGGTGGAAAGATGCTCTCCTCCCTTGATGCACAACAGTAATAATATTCATACACTATCCCGTTCAAGAAGAGGGGTTTTTCGTTTGACTTTATAATCTCTTTAAAGGTTTGCATGTTGGTAGCAGACACATATCCAGTTGAAATGTATGCTGTTTTTTTTTTTTCTAATCCTGTGACAGAGGGGCAAATCTTTGGACAAGGCTGTATAATAAAATACCTTTAATAAGGAGGTAAATGACCAATTTGTTGTTAATGTTCTGTAATTACTGCAGATAATAGTAATATTCAATAATTCAATCATAGTGGAAAAACTGGTGCAGCTTAGCCAAAATATAAGGCTGAAGGTGTGAAGGATGTGATTTGAATAGTTTTAACCAATAATGAAACTTCTGAAAAAAAATAGTGCCAAAATAACCAACAATTTATCATAATTTAAGTTGTTATTGATTAATGTACTTGTTGTTGTTGTTGTTGTATGTTTGTTGTTAAGTAAATGTAAGAAGAATGTGTACCCTCATATTAGTATTTTAACTCCTTACAGTCTCTTTTTTTAAAATTAAAAATTGATCGCCTTGTGTGATGGTAATATTATTTCCGCCACAAAGCTATTGAGTTAAACAATTGTTGGTAGTGAGAAGTTTTTATAACATGCATATAATTTTCTTTAAGAAAGTTTGTTGTTTGTGATGCACAATAATGCAAGACATAACAATGAAAGTGGAACTGTATCATTTGATACTGTTCCAATAGAAGGTGTAATGTTTTATATTAATTCACTTAGGGTTCATTATGCCTTCCTTCACCTACACACACCAGTTCCTTGTCTTGCTTGGCTGACCTATCTGCCCAACCTCAAACACACACACACACACACACACACACACACACACACACACACACACACACACACACACACACACACACACAGCAGGTTAGACAAGGTGTCACATCATTCTCTTATCATTAACTATTTCATTATGGTATACAATGTCCTCTGCACGTGTTTGTACAAAATGATAAAAAAGGACATTGTTCTTCACACAGACCTGCCAAAAAAAACACAGCAGCATAACGACTAAATTGTGATGTCATTATTGTTTTAGTATAAAGATAAACAGACACTAAAAGAATAGTGCACAATGAACTGTGTCCTGTCAACATTTATGTTGAACATTTAAAAACCTTTAAACCTTTTATTTTGGATGTGAAAACTCAAAAATGTTGTCATTTTAAAAGCTTATAGCAAAAGGACAGTGACTGGGATACTGGGATAGGAAAGTGGGAAATGACATACGGCACAGTGCCTAGGCTTAGAAGCTGTCGTGAGCCGCCCACTTTGAACATGGGGCGTGTAAATAGCCGCTATCCAGCACCCTCATTTTCACAATTTTTAAAGAATGAAATAATATGTAAGTAGCAAAATGGTAAAATTTTCAAATATTTATAGGATGATGATGTGACGTGGGATCTTTTTTATGTTGTTTTATGCTCCACAAACTACTCAATTGTTTCATCTGTTCTTTTTGCCCCAGTGCCCACAGACAAATAATATGAGTTGGCCTTTCACCTTACGTGTCAAAAAAGTTTGAGCTGATCCGAGAAACAATCACATTTTCCGTGGAGATAGTTGAGGGAAATGAGAAGGTCTCCTAGCTGGGTGATGGAGATTTGTTGCTCGGGGGGTTTACACCTTTTTCGTGACATTAGTCTTTGTACAAGTACAGTGCCCTGAAAGCATGAATGGAAATACATTTCCCTGCTTCCACCCTGACCCTGAGCCCTACAGCCCACAGCCATTACTGTCACACACCCACGAAGGGTCAACTCTCCAAACCCCTGAATAATCCCTTTACTACCTTTCAGAGAGAGGCAAAGGTAGTGGGAAGTGCACACTGAACGTCAGACATTGAGAAAAAAGCTAAAGGATGACTGAGAACTCTTTGAATGCCAGATGAGCTGTTTGTTTTCTTGAGGTTGCCTTCAGCCTTCATGCTTTTTGTCTAGCCTCTGGAACTATTTTCCTCCCTTCTCTTCTTCTTCTCTCTCCCTGTATTTCTCTCTCTCTCTCTCTCTCTCTCTCTCACTCCATCTCTTCCATGTCGCTCTCCCTCTATCTGTGTTTCACTGCCACTCTACCCACTTTCCCTTCCTGAGGCTAAGGATTTCTGCAGCCCCTCGGAGAGAAGTGTGTGAAAATGCACAATGCAGGTCCCTCGGCGTGCCCACCCCCGGCACAGAGTGTGAGAAGAGGGCCCTGCATTTGATGCCTGACTGACCAAATCTTCTGCCAGATAGCTGGGCCTTTTCTATTCCCAGTGGCTCGGCGAGAGCGTGGCCAGAAGTGGTGCGGAAGGAGAGGGGAAGGCACAGTAATTGTATCAAGGTCTGTAGAGATTCCCCACCAACTCACCCCAACCCTCCCCCTCCCTCCTCCTCGTCCTCTCCTAAACCGCTCCTCAACCGCTTCTCAGTTAAAAGGAAAAGTGTCCCTGAGCTGCGAGAAGCAACTTCTCCCCAGAATAACCAAAAAACTGTGTGCACTCATATATGAATAACATTCAATTTATCACATGAAAGCCCATATATTGAATACAACACCTTGCACTGTCCCCGATTCCATTTATTTTTCAACACTGCCAGAGAAAAAAAAGATATAAAAATGCTGACTTTAATTCCCAAAGTCACTTTTGTATTGTATTCTGCTAAGGAAATCCTTGCTGTAAACACAGATTTTTTTGTCCTAAAATTTTCCTTACAACGACAAACTTTACATTTTTGCTGAGAACAACACATTTGATACATCCTGCACTTGAGGCTGTGTGTCTGCTGCTTCTTGGTCAGACTTTGTCACAGTGTTGTCTTCGCAATGTCCTTGGGCATAGCCTAGTTTATTCTTGAAAATGTCATATCCATTCAGTGGTGACAACAAGAAATGATCATGATAAAAAAAAAAAAAAAAAAAAAAAAAACAATTATTCAAAATATCACAGAATGACATCAAGAACAACACAATAGCAGCATAGAGACACAACAATGGATCCAAGTCAGTGACACCCTCCTCCTTTAAAGAGGCTGCTATTGTAATGCTAAATATTTCATCAGATGATTGAAGAGAAGTTCACAGGGTCTCAGGAGAGAACAAGTACTTGTCAAACCAGCACACGTAAAATTTTAGGATAGAACCTCCTTTCTTACTCGTCTATGATAAAGAGACAACAAGTGAGTCTATCTCTCCTTTGTATGATACTAAGATCAAGAAGCCCCTTCCATCACCTTCTAAATTAATCAGAGAAAAGAGAAACCAGAAAATGTACAATATTAGATTCAGAATTGCAAAAGTCTGAGCTTGCCCTGTGATATAAAACTCCACACTGCTCTGATCTGTCCTGTCCAACCACAGCAATGGTGTAGGTGGATAGGATGGGGACTGTAACAACACATCTGTGCACATCCATGACAATGCTCATCAGACTCCATGTAGGCTTCGAACAATACCTCTGACCTTTACCGAGAAGATTTCTACATCGTTTGTATCTAAGGCGTTCATATTTTCTTCTGATGGCACAAAGTGATTGTAATAATGCCCGGTTCACATGGCACGATAATTAGGCCGATTTTGGCCCCAACTCTCCCCCTCTGATAATCTTAAGGGTGCCCCGATCATCGTAAAATAATCATATAATATAATCCTGTGTGGTGTGTTAAGACTGCTCTCGTCTGCTCGGAAGGATGTCGGGATTGCTCTCATCTCAAATCGGGGATATTCAACGTTCTGGATTGTTTTGGCCCGATTTCTCATCATCTGTTGTGTCCCCCGAGGGGAAAACGAGCGCGGGCCTGTTGACTGTGACGCGTAGCCAATAAGAAAGCGAGGTGACGTAGTGGCGAGGAAACGCCGGGAGCATGCGGGAATCCAAAAATCAAATGACCTTCGACCTTAAGAGGTTTTGTGAGATTTCCCGTCTGATCGGGGGATGTTCGCGAGTGAAATCAGTTTGTGTGTGATGTGTTGATGTTGCCGTGTGGCCGCACACCACACACTGTACGACCAAAACTGTGAAACCTCTGATTATTTATCCCCATGTGTGTGATCTCTTAGGTTTGGGAAATCGGCTGACAATTTTAAAACTCTGCTGTGTGACCCGGGCATATGTTACTCAGAAAAACTAAAGAAAAACGATAATGCTCCTGATGGAGTGTGCTTCCGAAGCAATACAACCCAAAGTCTTGACGTGCTTTCCCCAGAGTTTAAGCCGCTTATAGGAGCTCTTATCCTGTCAAGGAAGCATCTATAAGAAACACAAAGACGCTCTGTGTGCGTGCATGTTTTTAAAACATTTTGGATTTGCTCCCATTTTCGAAGATTGAAAAATGTAACAGTGTTTAAAGAATGTGGTTACTAACTATCAGTATTTTCTGTAAACAGTGTCTAGTTTCTTTTCCGATTCGATGTGGTATTACCTCCTCGTATTTCAACCAGCTTTTGCTGTACAGACAGTCTATGGAGAGAGCAACATATGCAGAATGCAACAGAGTGCAACCCTAGAACCCATCACAAACCTCTATAAAAGCCATTGAACATCATCTATGCTTGCTCATTTCTTTCATTCAAGCTACTCGTCACCATAATAGCAGTCAAGGCAAATGAAGTCTTTGCCCAGAAATCTCTATACACGTAACAGAATAAGTGGAAGTCATAAAAAAAATGAGGCTGTTGGGCTTTTTGTTGTCTAACATAACATGACAAACTTTAGGTTAAAATAAAACATCAACTCTTTCTTTTTTAAAAGAATATATAACTCAGGAAGATGGCAGTAAACACACATCTTTACCTGCTTTTAAAAGTCGGTTGCTAAGAACAATACTAGGTTGAAAGAATGAATCTTAATGATAATCAAAGTGTGACACACATCTGGATAGTTGACACCTTATATCTCAAGTCTTTTGGAAAGCTAAACCATATATCTAAACTCCATATTGGCACAAACCAATGTGATATACAACTAGAACATATAGTCAACACACAGAGTGCTAACATCAATATCAACTTGAGAGGAGTCATCTCTCTTGGACAAAGATGCTTTAGAGGGCAGCAGCTTTTTTCTGAAAACTCCCCATCCACTTCCAAGGACCATGCTCAGCACTGCACATTTTCTGCATCCCTTCCAATTCATTACCCCCTTGCCCACATGTATTATTCTGCCCGCTACGCATTCCCCCCAGTCTCAGGGGGCAAATTTATTGGTTGAAGCATTTTGACTCCATTTACCTTTTAAAAGCTACAGTTTAAAGCTCGATATTTTCTCTCTGGTCGCTGTTCCTCGATAGCCTGGGATCTGTGAGACTGCCTTCCTTCCGCTTTGATGAGCAGAGTAAGTTAAATCACTTCCATTTATTAAAAAAAAAAAAGGACTTGTGCTTGTTACTGCTGACTTTACTTTAAGTTTAGTTGATCATTTTAAGGTATTTATGTTGTGTGTCTTAATTTATGATCATTTTCTGAAAGAAAATGTTTAAAACTGTGGTACATTTTGGCTGTAATATTGTTGGTTAGTTCTTTTATCAGTGTCAAATAAAAAATAGACCTTCTCTAAACTCTATTATGTTATTTAGTCTGCATTTTCTGGTAGGGTTATAAATGCTATCTTCTAAAAATGGTGGGCCACAAAAGATGTTATAGCTTAAAATGTTGTAAAATATCAATCTATTAAAGATTATTTAAATTTCTTCTATCATACATGATCTAAATCAGTTTTGATGCTGTGTGAGCCTAAATGAGTTGGTTGCACGATACCACCAAGGATATAAATCTCTTATTTCTCCACTGCAGGAGTGACGCGGAACATTATGCATATTTCAGATGGATTTAAGCAGCGTCCTGTGGGTCCTTTAAGAGCCCATCATATTTATGAGGACGGCGTATTATCGCCATCAGGAGAGTGTCAAAGAGGCTCGGAGAGGACATGACCCTAATTGTTGTTGGCGTGTTGAGAACACCCTACAGTAACCACTGTTTCCCATCGACTGAAGAAGAAGATATTCAAATTTAAACACAAATTTCACTCAGTTAAACGTTTCAACTGTATTTTTTACCCTCGCCTCCAACCTTCATTTGAAGTAGAAATCTCTTTCTTTGCATCTATTATGATATTAATCTACACGTGATCCTTTTTTGTGCTTTTATTCCTAACATTTCTTGATATGATTTTTACAGTTGCATGACATTAAAAGTACGTCAATAAACCCATGCACAATGATTTACTTTATATATTCAATTTGATAAATTCATGTGTGTGCTCACTTTAAAGGAAAAGTGAATTACTGTAAGCGTGTCCTTTTCACAATGTCCGACTTTTCTGCCCAGGGAGTAAAACGTCCCAGTAGAAGAAAGTTGTACATTGTTAGTTAGACCAAAGAGTTCTCCTTTAGCCAATTGCAAAGTTTAACAGTCCCAATATGGGACCCTCTGTACTGTTACAAGAGTTCACACACACATCCCCCTTTATTCTGTACACACTCACAAGCATATACACTACCATGGAGCAGACAGAAGTATTGTAAGAGAGGGCTACAGCAGTTCATCGCAGGACAGAGACATAAATCTTGTAGCCCTGAGGACAGGTGTGAGAACCAGGGAGGGAGAAGTTTAAAGGCCCCCAACACAGCCACTTTGATTCACTGTAATTGTCACAGTCCTGTAGAGTAAGCTGTCCGCTGAGACCACCCCCTGTTCAAGCTTAAAATAGCCCATCCTCAGTGGAGTAACGGTGCAATTAGTGAGAAAATCAAATTTGTGAATACTGGTTAAAAACAAATGTGCTGTATATCAGTTAAAGTAAGATGAGAACAATTGATTCTGTTACAACCGATTGTTTCGGGGTTACAATATTTATAATTCACTTCTTCTTTCAACCTCTGAACGTCTCGCAGAGGCCATGACAATACAACTCCATACTTCTTCACATAGGAGGAAAAACCACTGCGCAGCTAAAGGATTAAAGTTGCAGCTATGAAGAAGTTCCCAGCTCTGTGTCAATAGTGGAACAACCATGCAGGAGGAGAGAGAAAAACAAAACAAGTCAAACAAACCAATGTACAATCCTCTTTAAATGGGACCATGAAGTAAGTAGTTACTTGGTAATTAAACTTAGCTTCCTTAAACATATTGCTATTTATACAGTTTGCTTTGAGACATGGATATCCAATTCATCAATTATATCCACCATTCATCTCTGGTGCTTTTGATGAGTTATATCCTGGAGATCTGTAACATGATTGACAGGCAGGAATGTTTGTGCACGTTGCTGCGGTTGTCCGAGCAGGCCTCCCGATTGCATCAGTCACACCTGGCGACTGCCTTGGGCTTACCAGCCTGTAATTTCATGGCTCAAAAGTACAATGTCTCATTCTGTCAACATTGACTCCTGATGGCGGCGCTCTCATTTACTACAACATCCAGCATGCATCCTGCTATTATTTGGCATTGAGAGAAGAATGCAAGACTAATTTACAACATCCATATATATTTTAATCATTTACGTAACTGACAGAAAGATACTTAAAGGCATGGAAGACGAAGAATTTTGAAGGATAACAGTGAGATTGACAGCCGCTGTGAATCTCCTTTTGGCCTCATTTGAGATACTTTTCAACGATGGGGATCCCTAAATACTTTGTTGGATTATATTACAGTTTGCTGCAGCCTCTCTCTCTCTCTCTCTCTCTCTCTCTCTCTCTCTCTCTCTCTCTCTGGCTAACATTTTATTGCCTCATAAGTGTGAAACCACACTTGACAAATCCCCTGCAAGGCTTTTAAAGTACACCCTGCTTCATGCATCATAAACAAACTGCATTTATCTCTTTATTTCCCGCTTGTGTAATTATTAAGCGTTACTATCTAATGTCTGAGAAATAATTAACGATAAGAAATGCCAGCGCTCCTTTAAATGTTATAATAATGGTTTTCAGATAATCAATATGCATATGGCTGTACATCTAAATTAGGATCAATACACTTTGCTTCAGTAATACTTTATGCTAACAAGACATGTCATTAGGTAAATCAGGATCAGTGTTTAAGTATCCTGATGACTTATGGGCCTGAGAGCAAAAGGGCCGAAGGAATTCAGATGAGGCAACGGCATTACATGTCGTTAATAACTTATAAACATGGATAGATTTTACACAGATTAATAAATCCCCACTGAAAAAATGTCTGGATTCATAACATTAATAATGAAGATTACACTGAAGCTTCCATGTTGAAGAAAAAGAATGAAATGTACTCTTGTAACAAGTTACAATTCTTTATTTTTCTTTTCAATGACGTTTGCGTTTACTCCTCCGGGGTTTAAATCACTGCCTCTCACTCATGGATAAGACAGAGCAACCTTTTAATTGTACTCATAGCATTAGAGCACTTTAACGTGTCTGAATGTCATGTTGAACTTTGAACGGCTGCCGAAGAGCCAGGGGCAACAGTGGCAAAAGTTCAAAGGTGAGACAAAGTGCAGCGCTTTATTACTAGTGGAAAAGTAATTTCTATCAATCGATTTCAAATGATCATAAAACCCGGAGGGCATCAATGCTTTATTATTGTCTCACTCTAACAAATTTGAGCGCACGGTTTGAGGAGAAACTGGCTGTTGTCGTCGTTGTTGTTTAAAAGCTTTTCTTTACATTATTTAACTAAATTAGTAGAATAAATGGAAATAAAAAATAGATGTTGACTTTTCTTACAGTATTTTGTATTTCATAAAGGCTATGATGGCGGGTAAAATATGTATTTTATATGATCATAAAAACAATATGATTTTTTGGATGTACACTGCAAAAACGATACATGAATTAAGAATAAAAGTGAAGAAAATGTCAAATAAAAATTCATGGTTGATTCTGAGAAAAGATGATGTGAACTAAGTGTGTCCACTTGTTCTCATACATATACTGTTATTTAAGGGAAATAGATCATCACAAGATACAGCTGAATGGAAATATTCTATCAGCCTTAGATAAAACATGTACATGGGAGAACCCGCGCTTGTGCCCAAATAGGTGCTCATTCATGAATATGTGTATCCTCATGTGTTGCCCCGCTCTGACAATAGAACACTCTTTAGATTTGCCGCTGATGGCGTGTCACGCGGAAATAAATCCCCCTCAGCACTGACACCAGAAGTCAGGCTGCTTGATGGTTCCCAACTTGGGTCGCCTCTCCGTGATTGACGGCTGGTAGATTGCCTGCCGACCAAACACGGGTGAGAAGGAGACACAGCCTAGTCAATATCAACCCCCCCCCCCCACTACGCCCCTGCCTCCTGATGTGTTTAAATGCCTGAGCTTGCATAGAGAGGAGAGCCAACACCTTCACACACACACACACACACACACACACACACACACACACACACACACACACACACACACACACACACACACACACACACACACACACACTGCTGTTACCAAAGTTTACTTTGTCTTTGTGTTGTTGTTTTACTTTTATAAGGAGGTGCTAACTTTTTATTTATTAAATCTGTATTTTTTTCTTGACAAGAAATAGAGACAGCATTGCACTCTTAATGTGGCATCTATACAGACTGAAACCCTATCATTACAGGAAATACATTCAATTTAACCATTATTGCTCTTAAAGTGGTAAGTATAAAATGATCATTCATCATTGAACATAGTGTGTGTGCTTATCGCTACTACACTCCTGATTTAAATTGAAGTAAAATATGTAGGTAAAGATACATCAACACTCACATAATAAAACATTATCTTTGTACTGCAACACAAACTTGCACATGACGGAGGTGTAGCATGAAGGGAACATGAAGGACATCTAGAAGGTGATGCTTTTTTTGTTTTTTTACAGCGGACCAAACTAAAAGGTAGACTAAAAAAAAGATTAAAAGTGTGGTGAATGCCAAATTATTACTTAAAAGATCATCCAAAAAATATCATTTGTACATCCAGAGAATGAAAAGGGCTTATAGAAGTTAAGGCAAATAAAACTGAGAATAATCATACATGTTTTAAATTGATACTTGATAAGGATGACATAAATGCAGTGAAACAAACTAAATGAGCAAATGAAGACAAAAAAAAGAGTGATATCAAAAAAGTTTCATAATCAAATAAAGTTCTATTTTGTTTGCTCTTATATCCAAACACAGAAGATCCCAACTACGTCTCACAGAAGCACACAAATGCACAGAGGCTGGTGAACTGAGGCCATCATCAAATCAAGCTGAGCATTGTTACATTTGAACAGGAGAAGCAGTGGGCCGGAAAGACCCTGTGTTAGTCTGAGAGAGGGGACAGTTCTCTGTGTCTGTGTATGTGTGTGTGCATGTGTGTGTGTGTGTGTGTGTGTGTGTGTGTGTGTGTGTGTGTGTGTGTGTGCGTGCGTGTGTGTGTGCGGTGGTTATGGTAGGAGGGGGAGCAGGTGGGGTAAGGGTGATGGAAGGCTGATGGAAGGAAGAAGTGAAGTTGGAGGAAAGAGAAAAGCCAGATGGGGAGAAAGAGAAAAGAACTAAAATGGCCACTAGACGCAGAAGAGGGAAAATAGGAAAGAAAGCAAAAGTGACAATAAAAAACTCAAGTAAAAACACGAGGGCTATAGGGGTACAGAGCGGAAAGACATAGAAACAGGTTGAGAAAAGAAAAGTGAGGAGTAAGGAGGAGACAGGAAAGAGAAGACTGAAATAAAAAAAAAGAGAAAAAGAGGCGGGCAGGGTGATATGGAAAAGCAAGGAGGACCCAGGGGAAGAGAGAGAAAAAGGGTTGAGAAGGTGGGAGGAGAGGAGAAGTGTGGAAAGGAGAAAGTGAAGTCACGGGGGAATAGCTCCTGTTGCCCATCTACGATGCTGCTTCTGCTGCAGGTCAACGATGAATTCCTCCTGTTTGGCTTTCTCGATGCACAACTCTGTTTCTATGTTTGTTTCAGTAGGATTATCCTCCATTCCTGTATGGATAGATGGGATTCTGGGGTAACAGGAAGAAAAAAAAACATAATAGTGTGTATATTTATTTGAAGATTGTCAGTCTTTAAATCACAAGGGGTGGGGGGTGGGGGGGGGGGGGGGGGGAGTAAACGAGGGAAAGACAAAAAGGAAAGGTCATTGTGTCGGTAGTGACCAGAGGGGGTATTTTGGTGCAGGGAAATTGAGGTGGATTGCTTTTTCGACAAAGGAAATGTAAACTGGCCGTGTGGGTGTGTGACCTCTCACAGTGGGAGAAAGGAGGACTAAATAGACTCAAAACACCCCCTGGGACAATCGCAATTCTTTAATATAACTAAAACAAGTCAATGGACGTGGTGATAGCTGATTGTTCCCTTACGTGCCCCCTAGTCTGTCACTTCAGAACATTTCAGCTTATTATGATGTCGGTGCTTGTGGGAAGGTTTGAAAGTCAGGTCAGCCACACAGTGGAGGAGGTCAGAGGCAGATTTGTAAATGCTAATAAAGTTTTTATTTTATGAACTGGTAATAAAACATCTAGTTGTCTCGGGAGATGGTGGCGTAATTCATTCAATTCCGATTTGATTTTAATAAAACAATTTATACAATTTTAGCCATGCAATTCTGTGAAGAATAAAAAGGAAAATCTCCTTTTATTTGTTTTATTTCTTCATCTTACTTTCCAATTAAGGATGATTATTTATAAAATCTAGTCAGTAAAGGTAGATTCGAATTTCTTGTAGATGGTGTAACTGCTTCCAAGGCATTGAGGTCTAGAGCTTGTGGAAACAGTATAAAAGCTGCCACCTCCTGGTTTCTTGCAGTATTGCAACAGTGCTGCTCAAAATCAGGAAATAAAAAGTGCCACATACACAGAGGATTGTGGTGCTGCAAAAGCCCAGCAAAGAATCCCAGGTAAAGAATTATAGGCAAAAAACATGAAGTAAATATAAATGACACATATGTGATTTTTAAATAAAGACTGATGAGATTATTTAATAAAGTTGAAAATTCTACAAAGCAGAGTGTGGATCATAGTAACAGTTATCACCAGAGGTAGTAAACAGCTTGTCTAAAGTGACTGAACATTTATTCCATGGTTGTGATAATACAGTTTATTGAATTGTCGTAAAGAAATTAATCCATACAGCATTCAATATGTACAGTATGTATGTGTGTATGTGTGTGTGTGTGTGTGTGTGTGTGTGTGTGTGTGTGTGTATGTGTGTGTGTGTGTGTCCTCCATGTCCTTGTTGAGGTTTACATTGACTGATGTAAATGTAACATTCGCATGTGCAGCAGCCCATTAACGCAGAACTAAACAGTCTATAATGCGACATCCAGAGTCTTAACAGTCGACTGGGCCCAGTCACACCTTATCAATGCTGCGACATTTAAACACTGGCCTGGACATCACATCTGTACCATGCAAAACTAAATGTGATTTAATACCACTTATGTCTCTGCTGCAACACAAACGCTTTTGCTTGCAATTACAATCATACAAATAAATCAACATGCTCACCCGCGCACATTTTTTCTTCTCACTTCCATTTTTCTACATTCAGTTTTGCAAATGTCACGCATGTTAAATGTGGATTTTCTTTTTAGAATATAAACCAAACAGACTGCTACAGGATTGTTAGGAATATTTAGGATGATGAGAACAGTATTATGTTTTGTGTGTGGTGGTTTAAGTGTCTGACTCCTTTCCATTACTGTTGATTAGTTAACCTTTAAAATACCAGACACTTGTCTTTAATAGGTCGCATGCTCCTCTTTCATGCCTCTGTCAGGAAATCGATAGAGTGACGGAAGAGAATGGAGAGTGAGGTGAAGTTTGAAAATAATCCTGTTCTCTTGTCTTGATTAAATGAGTGTGAGTTGTATGGGGAAATGTTACTTTCATGTGCATTTCTTAACAGATCTAAAGAGCATTGTAGAAGATAATTTAAAAACTTAATTAAACTTTATTGGCATCAACTTTTTATTCTGACTTTGTTGAATTTCAAAAGTAAGCGGTTCTGTTTTGCAGACTGCTGTGACTTGTCATTGTGGTTAGTAAAAAAAGCTTTGTTATCTGTTGATAATTTATTGGTTTTATTGTTTTTTACTATTATGTAAAATATATAAGTGTCATGTGTTTATGTATGACCTTGTGAAGAGCTATAGGCTTTTCATGTAATAAATAAGTGTAAATAATAATAATAATAATAATGATAATAATAATAAGACATTTTATTCATGGGCACCTTTCAAAAAAAAACCTAAAAACTTAAAAGGAGATAATTAAAGGAACAGTTTTACATAACACAATTAAAAACAGGAGTTTTGCAGTGAAAATGTCAGAGTATAGGCTTGTTTGAACAGATGGGTTTTGAGACATGATTTGAAGATGGACATAAATTGAACACTTCTCTGCATAGGTGTTTTTTTTTAAGTGCAGGCAATAAGGGGTTGTTGACACCATGCAGGAAAAAAGTTTGCCTTCAGATTCAACCTTTGGACCCCTCTCGAGAACATCTTTCCTTATGCTAGAAATATGTTAACAACACTGTTACAATAACAACTCAAAGAACTACAGCACACACACACACACACACACACACACACACACACACTTGGACAGAAACCTCACATATAGGCATAGCAGAAACATAATGTTATGGATAGAGATTCTGTGTTTTCGTGTTTGATCTTCAAATACAGTTACGGATCTGCGCTTGTTTCCCGTCCAAAGCTTTGGGGTTATATGCACATTCTCTGTGTCTGTCTGTATGTCTGTCCGTCTCTTTATTTCTATTCTATTTTACACACACAAAACACACGCTATTTACGCGACCAATCTTACATTGATCTGTCAATTATGACGTGTTGAGTTACTGACACATCTCAGGCGTCAGTAGCCATGAATCAGTGTATTGACTGTGATGACCTTATCATGGTAGGCCACAAACGCCTTGGAAACTTTTTTTTCTAACTAAATCCAGCCTTATAAACTCAGTCATGAAGTTTTAACAATGTACTGATTAACAAACATAGAGTTAGTATTATGACAGCAGATCCTGATTTAAAGGAATAACATTTATTGTTTCAGTTTAGTTCCGTTATATATTACCAATCTTCTTTAAGAGGAATGCAGACAACGCTGTCTCTGAGTGGCCGGCTAAAAAGAAATCAATGTATGAGGAATGCAATGAGCTAACAAGCCAGGTAAGGTTGACATGAACACTGATAGCTGCAAATAATTGATAACACATTGTTATTAGAATTTCAATTGTGAAAAAATATTGAGCGACGACTCCTTGGACAGTTTATAAAACAGCACAACGTATTGTGTTTGTGTTTTATGTATCCCCAAAGTGCAAACACCACACACTTAGCAGAGGTTAAGTGGGACGAAATATAGGCTGAGATGATACCAGCCATAGAGATAGGAAGATCCACATGTCCATCACAGAACATATTTTATAGCACAGCTTCTTATTAAGGCTTTCATGATCAGAGAATTTTTTGCACAGTTGTGTGCTAGGCTGCACACATATTTAGCTTAGCAGTAAACCGGAAAATTTAACACTGGGCTTTAAGGGCAGTGACTCACTTTTGGAACCAACCTCTTGTGGCCACTTAAGGAAGTGCAATTTTTGCAACTTTAATTTTGTAATAATTGTTTTTCCCTGAACGATGCTGCTTTGTTTGAATGAAATCCACCATTTAGAGCATCATAGGAAAAATAGTGCTGGTCTTATTTTAGGGAAACATATCTTATCATATGTCACAATAAAATCTCAACTTTTGGAAATGCTTAATCACTGTACTGCCTCTTAAAAACACATCGTAAACTACATTTACGATGTAAAGGCCAGTGAGAATTTAAACAGACTGTTGAAATCTAGTGCCTGTTGTAATGAATTGAAGAAGATAGAACTATTAATATCTTCTTTTTATTGATCTTTATCTTCACTCCATGAATCCATTGAATTTTCCATCTACTGATTTTAAACCATCGTCTTTTTTTGTGAGAAACAGTGGCAATAAAATATAGCATACACATACTGTATCTATATTTTTCTTTGTGATAGGACATTGGACAAAGCAGGAAGTCTGGGGAGAGAGTGGAAAATGACTTGTGGGAAAGAAGCCCCAGGTCAGACTTGAACCCAGGCCACCCACGAGGAGGCCTTCCTCCATACAAAGGGCACAACCTTACCACTAGGCCATCATTGCCCCACACTGTCAATATCTGAGTCTTAGAAAACTGCAATATGGCAAATAAAAATACAGCAGCAAGAACATTGTGTATTTTTGTCATATTTTTCTCAAAAATACAAATGTCAACAGTGTGCATTACTCACTTCTCTTACAAGATCTGCTTGTTTTGTTAAAATATCCAGATGGGTGAACTGAATAAACATATTTTTAAGTCAGACTCATGCAAGAGAACAGATTGTTGCCACCACGATTTCCATTTGAAATCCCTATTTTTAAAGTTTCCTCTTACAATCCTTTCACCATTATGAATTCCTCACCTTAGGGACCACCACCACCCTGTCTCTCTTTTGGCCTCTTAGTCTCCCCGGACCACCCACACCAACATATCATCCAGTGTCTGATTACTTGTCTGATTTCTTGTTAAACACTGTCTCCTGTCCTCTTTCCTATACCATCCACCAGTTCCTTTTTTGATCCTCTCCTACTCCCCCCTCCCCACCTTTTTCCCCCGCCTCCATGAGACCCCACACACCAGTGGCAGATTGTTGTGATGCCAGCCCCTCCTCTCCTGTCCAATCCCCTGGTTACTCTTTAGGTTTCAAACTCCATTTGGCTGATCTATATGCATCTCCTTGGTAAACGACTCTGAAGTGGTTTGGACAGTTGTAGACAGCTTGTTGGAAGGCCAGCTGCCACATATCCCACTTATTTATTCATCTCTACATTGATTAATGGAGAGAGGAGTCATAGGTCAACCTCTTATTGTGGAAGTGGCTTGACCCGAAAAAACAAATAAATACTGAATTTTTTTCTTCTTTGGGTCTGATACTTGACTCTTGTGTTTTGATCTATCAAATAGTTGAAGAGAAGGCTCTCCTATTTCTTGAACAGTTGGCAAAGACGTGAGATTAAAAATATGATGAGCAGCGATTTGAAAATGTAAAGATGTGTAAAATAATTCCTCGGTATCAAAAACAGAAAGGAGACAGATGTTCTGACAGGGTCATTATTGTTTCTATGCATTATGTTTTTGTTCTACAACAATTGTCTGAAGGCTCTGTAAACTAATTTCACACTTAGCGAATAAAAACAAAATGTTTTTGATACAGCCTTTGGTTCGAAATCTCTGTGGTGTCTGTACAAAATGTAGAGCTTGTTAACTGTATCATGTGCAACTCTAATTTCTGTTAAATTCAAAACAATACACATTACTTTATTGTGTTTAAGCATTTTTGTGATGAATAGTCTGATTTCAAGAATAAAATATGTGACAGTTTTATTTTGTCTGGTTTAAAACTTTGCGCTTTTAATGCATCTTGAAAAAGAATATAAATATCTAACTTGTCTTGAATTCATAGTGATTGCACATCCAATATATGAGATGCTAACTGGTAAACAACATTTTATATGTTTTGCTTGCTGCAATAGTTGAGGTGTAGCCTATTTTAAACAGGGGCTACTCTACATATGCTTGGCACATATATGTATGTTGTGACACTTTATGTCATGTAAAACGAGCTGATTGTGGACATAAACTGCAGACTTGTAAACATTTATATTTGGGCTTATAATGTGCTGCCTGTCAATAGACATAGAAAGAATCCACAACCTGTGTGACCTGACACTCAGCTTCTTACTCTACTGATTGGCAGTAAGGCTATTTAATCAAATGTCAAACAGCACAGGTTTATGATACACAAGCCAACCTTTGAATCAACGCTTCAAGTGAATGCAATCCGTGTGCACACACAAACATGCTGAAACACACACAGAGGCTTAAGCACACAGACACGCTGAATGCTTTCACTGAGCAGTCAGAGCCTTTGAGTCAATAATTTTGATATCAGAAACACTATTCTGTCCGTTGTGTGTTTGTGTGTGTGAAGGGGAAAAAGTCATCACTCGAATGTCTTGTTTATGTGCTTGTCATTTATTCGCTGTCTGCGCTATATATCCAGGGAAACACTCTCACATTTCTGAAACTCCCCTGCCATTTCAGAAATAATTGGCCAGTTCCTTGTGCTGAGCCGACTCCACGTCCAGTAGAGTTTTTTCTACATGTACCAAAGCTGCCAAAGCGCTCTCTCTCTCTCTCTCTCTCTCTCTCTCTCTCTCTCTCCCTCTCTCTCTGTCTGTCTCTCCCTCTCTCTTTTCCTTCTGACAATGTGTCAACATGTAGATGTCAGCAGCAATAACAATAACACTGTTCTGTGAATGATTGAGATCTCACGTTGGTCTGGTGCCATACAAGAAACATTACAATGAAATACAACTGGGTACACAGTGCAATGTCTTTGCAATGCCATCTATTATGTACAGCTGGCAGTGCTATGCATTGAAAGAAATAGTTTAAATGAAATGTATTCTTTTCATGAAACATATATTTTTTCCTTTCAAATGTATACACATTCAGCTTTATTTACTCCTTTATCTCAGCAAGTAAAAAAGCTAAAGAGCTTAAAATGTGTCCTCCAGCTTAACCTGCACAATATGTGTTTAGATGTGCAGGCCTCTGTGAGCACTTGTGCTTATTACAGTAAAAATCCCTGCATTTTGACATTTATCCTCATGTTGAATCAAGTCAAGCTGACACACCAAGAAGTGCTGAGCTAAGGCCAAAAAAGGAAAAATAACTCATTGACTCAGTTTGGTTTCTCCCCAGGCTCACTTCTTTCATTATCTCCTCATTTGTTCACGTCCCCAAAGTGGCTTACAGTGCGACACACACTTTCAATTTAGGAGCTGTCATCGGAGAATTAATGGAAAAATAAAAATAAAGTAAGTTTGTGCAGACATCACAGCCTTAACTTGTACAGGAATATGGTAGTGAAACTATATATATATATATATATATATATATATATATATATATATTCATCCTTGGAGGATGACCTTTACATATTTCTATCCATAGGCCTTCGGCATGTGAGCACCTTCTGAATATTAGAATAAGAAAAAATCTGCTCCAGAGCATTTTATAATTGAATGACACTTCAACCTGGAATTATTTCATGACTCATCCACTCTTCAGTTTTGCAATCCTGCCTTGAGGGTGTTGAATAACTGTGATAGAAAATGAAAGAGAAATGGAGAGGTGAAGTACCTCATATCATAGTAAAAGAGTGGCCCTGAGAGCTCTGGGATTGCTAAGGAGTGCCATGGATGAATGTTATCTATGCAGATTTACGAGCAGTTGGATTTGAGCTTCCCTGACATTTACCTGGAGAGCGTCTCTTCCAACATCCAACATCTCTCAGTTTACCTTTCATTTATCAGTCTCCACTGCAGCCAATTTCTCCTCAGGTACAGTTTCAGCCATGTATCATGAATTACAAAAGGCACATCCAGAAATGCTTCATATTAAGTGGTCAGTTCCAGAGCAATCAATACTCACTGAAAACGTGGCTTCTGTGCAGTCATAAACAAAAGCCAGGAAGGCAAAAACACTGGCAGGAAAGTGATAACATTGAACACCCTTTGGAGCTGCAGCAAAGGTTTGTTTATTTTCTATACCTTTCAAATGAAGCATGTTTACAACACCTGGAAACAGACAAAAAAATGAGATAATAAGATTAACTGAGTTTTGACTAATTGTTACCCTTATATAGCACCAATAACGCTATTTCCATTGTTAAAAACAGCAAAGTTTGGGGCGCTGGTGGCACAGTACGTGCGCTTCATGTCCATGTATAGAGGCTGTAGTCCTTTGAATCTGGCCTGTGGATCCTTTGCCCTATGCCATTCCCCACTCTCTGTCTCTGTGATTTCTGCAAAGTCCTTGGCAGAGCCTACGAAGATGTCCTTCCTGTTACACAGTCGTCAAGATAGAGCCCACAACAGAAAAGAAGTTCTATGTATTTTGGCTGGATCAATAATGTTGTGGATTGGGAAGTGAAGGGCAATACATTCTTCATTATAAAAGCGTACAGTAAGTGAGTGCCCTCCAGGTGAGCACTCCCAAAACGATGAATTGTAAGAGACGACTGAAGTGATCGCTATAGATTTGGAAAATTAAGATCGTCAGAAGCTTGGAGATACTAGATATAGTCTGTACTTGGTGTTTTTAGAACAGTGTTTTTTTATTGTTACTTGCAGCAGTTGCCAATGAATAAACACACCCAGAAAAAAAGGGAGAGGGAGACATTTCAATTGAGCCTGAAGTTAGAAGTAAAACTGGGAGTTTTAAGTATTTTGTCCAAAGCTGGCACAACTTGTACTTGAGCTAAATAAACCGTCAACTTAGAGTGTGTTTACAACTTTGGCTGCAAACAACACATTGAAAACACAGACATATTTTAGCAGTGTAGGTTTGGCTCATAAAGGCAGATATGGAAATAAATGAGAGAAACTGCTTTAGCCTGTTGTGTATTTCAAAAGTATTCAAATTGCAGGGAGAATTTAAATCTGATCTGACTGCAGCTGCCTCTGCAGATGAGTGCACAACAAACTTCCAGTGGTTTTTAGGAATTCCTTTGATTTTCTATTGTTTTTTATTTTATTTTTAATGTGATATGAATAAAGAAGAAGGTGAAACAGAAGGTGAAAGAAAAAGAATGAAATATACTATACTATCCCAATACTTTACAGTTTAAAAGTAGATCTAAAAACACTCTTTTTTTTACAATGGGAAACAAAACGTAATAGTCAACAGCAGTAACATCAAGATGCATTTAAAATCAGGCGGCACTTTGAATTTGATTGATGCAATGAATCTTCACCAAGGAAAGAAATATACATGGTTTTCTCAGCAGCCATTTTCAGCAAGGCTTAATGCACCCATAATTCCCTCTGATAGGTCCCTGGGGAACTAATTTCCTTCCAATCTGTGTCCAGACCTATATCCATACACATCCACACACACACAGAAACACAGACGCACACACGCAGATGATCCTGCTCCATCATGATGAAGAGTTGCTTAATCGGCTGCGTCAGTCCCCCCCACAAGCAGCAGTAATAAAATATCTCCAGTGTGCATTCTGATCAATGCAGGAGAGGGGAGACACAAGCTGGCAGGGTTAATGGGCCCCATTCCACTTAAATACCATATGAGTGACTCTGGGGAAACAGAGATGAAGGGCGAGTTTGAGGGAGAGACTGGTTGGTGGGCAGCAGGAATGTTACTGAATGATAGAAGAATAAAGGAGGAAGAATAAAAAATCTGCAATGTTACTGCAGAAAAGCATAAGGGCAAACAAAAGAAGTGACATTTTGTCACTGGCAGACTTATTTTTAATATATTACATTTTACTTGCAAAGTCATCACACTTTACATCAATAAAATATATTTTCAAAAAGTAATACATAACATAGGTTGGCCCCATGTTGTGTTTTTATGAATACACAGGATCCACTACAGTAGGCCATGCATCCTTAAACTGTTGCTCAGAAAGGGACTGAGTGTCACTTGAAGGGATTTACTCTCCTCCTCTTGCCAATAACACTCACACTGTGAGCAGCATGTCATTCTTGGCTGAATTCTGTTGCCATGCTGCTGCTTAACACCAACTGGAAATGTCCAAAACATGTTTGAGCATTAGAATAACACAATACATACACTGTAACTCAAACCCATACAGAACTTTTTCTTTTCTTTCCCTGTGATTGTATTTTTTAACTCTTGAAATTACTGCAGCTTGTCAAACCTAGAAAAAATACGTCCAGAGCAGTTGATCAGAAAGTCTTAACTTTTGTTATGATCAAACACAGTAATTTACCATGAGGATTTTTTGCTCCAAATTGTTGTCCCTGAGAATTGCATTCCAACATGATACTCTGAAATATATTATTTTATAATTTTTAATGTTATTAATAAACAAAAAAAATCAACTATTATTTCAAAAGAAAGACTGCAGAATAAACAATTGAGTCTTTGATTGGAGTTTTACACACACACACACACACACACACACACACACACACACACACACACACACACACACACACACACCTTCTGCATCTCTGTGTCTGTATGGGCTGAATGAGCTGCATCTGTGAACACTGATACCAGCATTGATCCAACCTGGCTCTTTGTAATGGACTCCAATAACAACTCCATTACTACTGGCACACTGATTAGTGTGAGGGGCCGACAGTGAAATTAGCTGGAAAGGAGACCTGCAAAATGCGAACACACACTTGCACACAACCATGCACTCAAACATGCATGCTTATACGACTGACTTTAAAATAAGGTAAAGGGGGAAATACATGCATGAACAACACAGCCATTGTAATTAATGGAGTTTGCTGCAAAATTGTGCGTTCACACACACACATACACACACACACACACTGTGTCTCTGTGTCAATAGTCATTCAGCTTGCAGGCAGAGATTAGCTGGCTACAGGAGAACAAAGCTGTCCCCTCCATTGGCAGGCTGACATCCTCCCCATCAAATGTAGGCCCAGATATTGATTTCCCCTAACTCTTCTTTTCCTCACTCTATTTCCCTTTTTCACTTGTATTTCACTAAAGTGAAATGATGAGTTGTGGAAGTACATATGCAGTGAGGAGTAACAGCAAAGTGTGTGGTGACATGGCAACAACTGCATGCGCACAGGCACCCCATGACCACTCTGTTTGAACTGGAGATCAATGAGGGATATGTGCATCCGTCGCCTCTTTTTTTGTAGGCACAAAGTGAGGCCCTGGTTGTGTCGGGGGTAAAAAACACAAATTAAATCAATGGGCTTCCCACTGGCAGATGGCTCACTTTAACACTCAGTTAGCCTTTAGATAATTGAGGCGTTGACTCTGCGGCGGTCGTAAAAAAACGGATGGTGCGTTTATACGTTTCACTGGAATAGATCAGTGGAGGTTAAATAAATGAAATCCCATTTGTCAGGGAGAGGAACCCTGGTAATAATAAATGCCCCCCTCTCCTCCTCTCCCCTCCCCTCTGCAAACACCTCCACTGTTTGGCCTCATAAATAGAGAAAGAAGGGAGATGTTACCCACTCGCCCAAGCCATCCGCATAGCCTGGCCACAACGCCATTTTGCCATTGATAGGGTATCCCTGCTTAATGAAACGGTCCTTCCTTTCCCCCCTTTCTCCGCTTGTTTTTCGTCCCTCCTCCCTCCTGCAAGCAGTGTGATAAGTAGCAAACCAGCGAAGCCTGTAATTACAATCTTACCGAGGAACCCTGGCCCAATCTGTGTATAAATCTCGCCATCCAATTACAAGATGTAATAATTTTGCAGTCAAGCTGGTAATGAGGTCTAATACTCATGCATGTGATAATCCCCCCTGGATGCTGACTCTATCAGATGTTAGCTTTGTAATTATACTGGCAGAAAATCATTATTTCATGTTCAGCAGAAAAATGAGCTTGGTGGGGGGAAGTTAATTTTCTCTATGCTCTGTGAAGCATAGACTAAATTTTAATGATCTAATCATTACCCCTGACTATCCTCGGCTGCAATTGACCCATGTTACTTGTGTGAGGCAACATTTTGCTCGTTTAAGAGTCCCTGATATGCAGTAAGGCTTGCCAGGTAGGAGTCTTTTTATTTAGTAATTATACCACAATAAAACTATTATGCTAATGATATGGAAATCGATATTGTCGGGCCACGGTGTCATTTAACAGCTGCACGGAACATAAATCACATTTTTAATTGTGAGCTGTTAACATTTCCACATTATTGCCGTGTTCTTTTTTTTTTTTTCTCTCAAAGAGTGTGTGTATGTGTGTGTGTTTCATACTTGATGGGTTGACACCAACAGTGAGAGAAAAGGTCAAACGCTGCTGTCTATGAGCTGAGAACAACTCTGCTTCATCTTTTCTCTCTCTCAATCTTTCTAAGGTGGACAGGTGTAAATATTTCCGACATGACACCAGTCTGAGTAACGGGATGTGAGCTTCATAAATCCTTAGATCTGTTTGGTAAAATAACAATTACAGAAACAAAGGTAGGAAATGTCTGTTCTAGTTAAAAAATGTAATTTAAAAATAATGTGATTTAGTTGGATTTTTCTTCTTTTTTTTTTATAAAAAAAGAGTTGTTGTTTTCAACACTTTGTAAATTCAGATAAATATGAATAATTTTCACAACATCAGTATAATTACCACTCTTTGCAATAACGTCCAGTTTGTTTAACTGGGGTGCTTTTGACACAACACCATTGAATATGATGATAGAAAACTGTAATTTTACTGTTTGGACTTTTTGCCAATATGGCACCATAAAGCATAATTCTGGAAAGATTATAAAAAGGAGGCCAAAACTGTTTGTTCAAAACTCCTTGAACTGTAAAATATCATATAACGTGTCATTAATAAGTCACAGAAATTATGTTGAAATTATTCTTTTTTACAATTTTAATAAATATATTTTACAAAGTACTGAACTGTTATTGGCCAAGTACTCTTAATCCAGACAAATGATAGGATGCTTGTACATATGTGTTATGGAGTAATGTTATTGATTTGATATCTGTTAATACAGTATTGTACACTCAAGTAATTTCTTTTAAATGACTGCCACTGTTTTCGGTTATCTGCACATGCTTCAGGTGTTGATGTTTAGGGTTATTCAGGTAACTTCAGGGCCACAATGAACAAATGTAGCAGGCCGATAAAACAAACCACAGGACAGCAGGATGCTTAAAACGCCACATGAGCCAACAGCAGAGACAATTGTAAAGCAACACGGGGGTGACAGGGAAGTAAAACGGAGAGAGCATGGGGTGATAAAATCTGAGCTCAGCTGTCCAGGGGTCACGGCTGGCGGAGCACGAGATATGTTGGTTAATAGAGATGATTGATTACAGCGGGGCAAACCCAATAGTGTCTGAAACATGAGGAATTATTAAACACAAGATCTGCGTCTGTTACAAAAGCTGTTTTGTGTGTGTGTGTGTGTGTGTGTGTGTGTGTGTGTGTGGTTGTGTGTGTGTGGATATGATACAGTCTGATGCAAACCTTTAATATGCAGATAATACAAAGACAAGGTAGGACAAAGGTTAGGCTTTTTGACAAATGTTGGCCTAATCTGAATGTCGGTAAATGTCAAAGATTACTGTTTTGTGTACCAAGGAAAGTTCACTCCTGTGTGCAGTTTATAATGCTTTGTGCCAAACCTTTCCAGTTTATTTGACAATTACACATTTAACATATGTGACTGGATATCATGTCACGGTTCTTACTGATACATATCATGTTCAACAATCGATGTGGTAAACACAAACTGTATTTTTTCATAACCTTTATTGAACCAGTAAAAGTCTCATTGAGAATAAAAGTCTCTTTTAGATGAGCTTCCTGACAGCCAGAAGCACAACTGACAGTGTTTCAGACATTAAACACTTAACAACTATTGTCGAGTTTCCTCCCGATCTTTAAAGTTTATAGCCAGATTTCAAAACTTTGCAATATCAGAGTACTTCCTTTACTTTTGACAATTTTAGGTGACTACTACAACAAACTGTTCATCTTCTTTTAGGAAGTATCATATTTGATCTAAACGCTATCTTCTAACTTTTTAATCCCTAAGGCAAAATGAAACTCTGCCTAGTAGTGATGCAATGAGATATCAATATGTACCTTAAAGGTATCGTACATTTGATATGCAAAATAAGGTATTGGAGACTTTGCCAGTGCCCTTGACATAGATACTGTTGTACGAGTGGCATTACAAACTAAGCAGATTATGTTTTCATATGTGGTCCCTCAAGGAGTGATATTGAGATCAGCATGCAGTGTGCACTGGGGCATACTTCACCTTTTTCTCAGCATGATGGATGTGCATGCTACACCAAAGTGATAAGAGTCATTATTTGATGATCAACCATCCATTGTATAACACGCATTTAGTAGTCCTTATGAATACCAGTCAATAAATAAAGCTGCATAATCTCACATCGAATGGTTTTAGATTCATGTTTGTGATGTGCTTATTCCAATTCAGTGGTCTTTCTCTCTTTGCATGGTGTAGTCTGCAGTGTATGTTAGAATTATTAAACACATTTCTCCTTCACATTACTAAGAACATTCTGTTTTTGGGGATGAGAGCAGTTACTCATAATTTGAATTGGATGTTATTTAAATGTAATTCAAGGCCCCCCGTGCATCTGGAAATTTACTTATTGAAAGTTTTTTAGTCACACATGAAAAGTTAAGCAGATGGTGCATCTCCAGCACTTAGACACTTGTGCTAGCGTGTACACACACACACACACACACACACACACACACACACACACACACACACACCTACACACACACACACACACACACACACACACACATACGCACACACACACACACGAAGAGACTCAGTGAGCTCAGGGCCCCTTTTGTATGCTCCTCTCCTCTCCCCTTTTCCGCTCTCTTCCTCCCCCCTTCTCCCGATGCCGTTTTATGCATTATCTTTATTCCTGCCCATCTCTGGACACGGACGCCTCTTGTTTCGCCATTTTAAACAGATCTAATCAGCAGTGTGTTAAACAAGAGTGGATCTTTTATGCATTGGGTGTTAGGACAAGCAAATCACCGCTGTAGATCAAGCGAATAAACAACTCCACCCTGATTCAATTACAACAGCTGGGGTCCATGCTTTTATCTGGCGCGGACATCATTTCAATCAAAATGTAAAATAATCCAATCCAATAGCGGAGATAGGATACAGACTGCTGAGCTTAGTTGTTTTAATAAAAAAAGAGAAGGAAATACAAGGCATTCTCGGGCCGCTCTCTTTCTTTCTGACAGCTATCAAGAAGTTCCCATTCCCAAACTCCATTACCGTGTGTAATAGCATTCAAAACCGAATTGAAAGGAAGAAGAGCGAGGGATTGTTGGCTATATTTTTATTACACAAAGCTGTTTTCCAAGACACAGCCTGCTGCACATTTATTCATTTAATTAACAGTAGCGTCACATTTTTTTTTCTTGTCCCCCACACACACCTCATAGACTTTCTTGCCTTTTTTGTCTCACAGGCAACAGCAATTATTTTGTAAGATCATACTTAGCGGGAATTGAAAAGTCGGCAAAGGCGGTATTAATGGCAAGATAATGTAAATGTTTTCTCTCTAAGTTATGGATTTGATGGCAATAGGATACAGGCCACTGCACTTTAGCCTCCTTTAATTAACTGAGCAGAATACACCATGACAGAAATTTGGAACAATCTCGAGAAAGAAAAAAAAAAGAAAAAGGGAGAGGTGCCACACGAGAAGAAGAGAGAGTGATTTCTTGCAATAATAATGTTCAAGGAAATTGAATGTAGGAGAATGTACAACAATGTTAATAATATGGCTTGGTCTATCTACAATAATGTAATCTAATAGAAAGCAATTAATTTAGGACACAGGCCAGTGCACTTTTTACTCATTTAATTAACACATGGGATATTTGCAAGGATTCAGAACATAAAGCTTTAGAAAGTATTACACCTCCCCTGTCACACCATGAGATGTGGAGGCTAAACTCTCTCTTAGGTAAATTATATGTAGTGTACGCTGTAAATGAACTTGTTTGCTCATTATGTTTAGTGTGTGTAATACATCATACTGTATTTATAGTGTATTATAAGTTAGGTATTGTAAATTTGCTTGTTTATAAGTTCAATAAAATAACCAGCACCCTTCTTCAAAAACATATAGACTTTCATATACAAGTTGAGCCATAAAGATTGAATATATTAAAGAAATATCACATTTGTGTTCACGTTGACACATTTGTTGAGGTTCTAACATCCTGTGTTGACTTAGGTTCTACATCCAATAATATAAAAATTCATCTTTTAACTTGATTCTTGGTTTAACAAGTCTGAGCCACTTTCCTGCTCTGGAGACTTTCGAGCACCAAAGGAACCATGGCAATGGCTCATTCGCAATTAAAAAAAAAAGCCATTTATTATTTTGCATTAACTTTTTGCCTGCATTTGCATGTAATATTTTGACCTATAAAATAACAAAAATGTTTATGGTTATACCCTTCAACTTGGTCCCATGTGAGACAAATAAGTGTTGTGTCATTATATCTTCAGAGATCATATTAGGCTGTGTTTTTCAGTAGTTTATGAATCTGCAAGTCAATAACATTTTACAGTGGACGTTACATAAACTGAAGAATGTTATGTTTAACTTTATTGTAAGAAAAATCTGAGAAAGGACCATTAGTTTGTGCCAACTAGCTCAGTAAAAACTTCTTAAAATACAAATAAATAGTTAATGGAATCAAATAGTTAAAATGGGAATTTCTTTCTCTTAGTCCCTTAGAATAACAAATATAGTAGTACAGTAAAAGGCTTTTGGGAGGCGATGAAACTTTGATCCACCATCACCTAAATGACCTACACAATCATGAAGTTTATATGACTTCCATGACCTGACATTTTTCCTCATCTATACTGGGGAAACCCATCTGGAAAAAACTCTTTCATTCATTAAGGTCTTCCTGAACTCCATTTTCCCTTTCGCTGCTTGGACCCTCAGTCTGCTGGTCTGTCAACTCGAGTCTTTAGATATTTTTGACACAACCAAAAGTAAGACTTTAGTTATATAAGTAGGCCTCACATAGGGCTTTAATGCCAACAATGTATGCATTGGAGGAACAAAGTTGATGAATCATTTGTGTTGATCACATTTTGTAGCCAAATCATATCATAGACTTCCTTAAAAGATAACAACATTACCTAATTCTTTATAGAGGACTGAAACAGCTTTTTAAAAACCAGGGATAAGCTCTCCTTTGCTGCCACCTAACACTGTTAATGTCATACAGTAGATGCCTACGCATGGCTGAAGGGCCCAAATGAAAGTGGCCAATTCTTCTTGTTCTAGCTCTTTCTGAGGACAAAATCCCATTGGTGCAGTCCCATCCACTGGACTACAGGTTACTGTAAGATCTCCACTTATTCCAATCCTGGGTGAAAGAAAGGATCTGAGTGTATTTGTTGTATTTCATTGAGGTGGGTCTTTGAATTCTCATTATTTCCTAAAGTAACACTACCTAGATCTCCAATCATAAAAAGACCTGCATGCAATCAGTGTCTACAGTTTGTCAATTAAAAAAAAATGTTATAGGACAAGCAGTGCCATCCTCTTGTGGTATCTAGTTACCTTACACGTTGACTGTAAGCAAATAACAGGCATAAAACAACCTTTATTATTGAGTTTTACCAACATTGATTATTCCCTCTCACAGGTATAGTAAAGGTTATTTAAGTAAAGAGATGCAGGGGAGGTAACACTGCCACTTCTCCGGCTCCCTCACACCCAAACAAGCATTTTATAATTCATCACCAGGCCATGACAGATGAGTCCTGCTGGAGAATATTAGAAAATGTCTCAAATCTCATATATATGCTAATGGTATGCTGAGACCGGTTGGGTAGTGTGGCAGACTTTTTAATCTGCTTTTGCTACTACTAGGACCATGGAGTGAAAGTGGAAGAGACAAGTCATTGCACTTCAACAATTTCTGATCAAACAACTTTGTTTTTTGAAAACAGGATAGACAGATTGGAGAGAGAGAGAGAGAGAGAGAGAGAGAGAGAGAGAGAGAGGGGGGGGGGGGGGGGGGAGAGAGATAATAATAGAGAGGATGGAGTAAGACAACAAGAAAGCTGAGCTTGTTCCTGTAATTTAGCAAATGTTTAATAGCAGAAACTCAAGCTTTTGACCATGAAAGATGTTGAATCAGTCTTGTCACCTGCTGCTTTGTCAGTGTGCCACATTGTAATCCATTCCATTTTGATTGATGATATTTTGTTCTCTGCATGGATGCATACTACACCCCTGTTAAGCCTCTTGTAATATAGATATAAACTTGATAATAACCATATGTATACACGATGTGTGTGTTTCCTGAGCTGAAAGAAAGTAAAAACAGGATTTGTTATTTACTTTTTTACATCCAGAAATGTATTAAGGATAATGTGATGGAGAGGAGAAACAATCACAGAGTAAATTCAACCAAAAAGAATAGAAGACGAAGGAAACGACAATTTGCATTACACTGATTGACAGTGACATTCTTACACAGCTCCACATGTTCTCAGTGATAAACTGCGCAGACTAATTGAAATAGACTCCTTCTGATATATATCCATTTCAATAAGTTGCCTACCCTTTATCAGGAATTCAAAATATATACAAATAAACGTATGCTATTTGTTAACCAGGTTCCCAAGCCTTGAAGAAAGATGTGATTAAATTGCACAATACTTAAAGATATTAATCAATATGAAGTATGGCTTTCATTTATGTATTTAAATGTATTTCATTTGCATAGGATCACCTATGTGAGATATTGTTTGCAAACTCCCCGACCTTTTTTCTTTGACTCTCCTTCTTCAGAACCTGTGCACGTCTATGCAAAATATACACTAAAAGTGATAACATAATCACTCAAAGCCAATGACTCCGTGCTCTATTGGAGCTTGTGATGAGGCATTAATAACAGTGAGGCTAGTGCTTTATTTTTCTAAAATTACATATGTCAAAGATAAAACTCCTTTGTTGAATGTCCACAGGATGGGATGGGTGCTTGGGTAATAAAGGTTCACATCATTTTGAGGACGTCTTTTCTCAGTCGTTTTAGATTTTAAAAAAGAGGCACCAGCACATTAAATGCACACGTGAGTTCAAAGTTCTAACTTTTTCACTCTGTATGATTAAAACAAACAAAGTGGAAGGTAAACCTGGTGTACCTAAAAAACGTTTTTTCTTAAAAAATGTAAAATAAATCATAATTAAACACCAATAATACACCACTGTCCATCTAAAACCACATAACCACATGACCACAAGATATATAATGTACATACATATACATATATACAAGACACAATGTTATATCATCAATTTAAGCTGCTGAGGAAAAACCTATGTTTGACTTAAAGGTGGATTTAGCACCAGTATTTTATTTATTTATTTATTTTTTTCAAATTTGGTAATTTCCAGTTAAACGGTCAACTTTTTCAACTGCAACTTGTCACCAGGGAACTCAACCCCTTTTTCTATTTCTATTGGAGGGCTAAATTAATTGTGTAATACAAATCTGATTGCTGTATTCATTGTTTTGAAATAACCTAAATTGATGTGATTGTAGGATGATTCCTGTATTGCACATCATGTCCCCTCTTATTTGTTTGTACTGCATACAACTTCTTTTTTTTCTGTCTCGACAGTCCTCCCCCTGCCGAGGAGACCTGCCTTGTCTTCTCACTGACAACAGTGACAGAAAATTATTACACGTCATTACACTTCTTAAATCACAATTTACCCAGCCTCAGCAAATTATTCTCCGGTGGGTGCCAGGGGTAATGAAAACTGTCTTCTCCACTTTACATCCCGCGCCTCTCCTGCTCTATCAAAGCCACACCAAGTGTCTGTTTCTAGAAGCACTTTCTTTCCTCTCTTGTTCCCCATGTTCCACATTTCTCTTCCCCTACATCCTTCCTTTAATCCCTCTTTCTTAGCAACTTCATCACTTATTTTGCCCTCTATTCTTGTCACCCTTTCTCCACTTCCCTTTTTGTTTTTAGTTCAAAAGGACTCTGATGTGTCTATTCAGGCTGACATTGTTTGTCGCTAAATGAGACATTATACAGGTAACACACAGAACAGCCCCAAGTTTCTATTATACTCTTTTCAGATGGAGCAGCAATGACAGGATGTTGTCTTACTCAATTTACTACAGTATATAAACCGCTGACCAATGCCAGACTTGATTTTTGGGGAATCAGCAAAACACTCTATAGCCTCACACAATAAATCCTGCATTGAAAAAGGTCAAATGGAAGTTACACAAATAATGTCAGATGCTCTTGTACTCTAAATTTTCAAGTCCAAGGTTTATCTATATGGTTTGTGTGTAAGTGGCCTAAAGTGTCAAATTGTGGCTTTGGCATCCCTTTAGCCTAAACTGTGGATACTGTCTTCTATGTTGTTGTTTTAGTGGGGTTAGATAGATACGATATGAAGAGGGCAGCAGATCACGTCGGGTGGATTGAGGGTGATAGTCATGTTGACATTAATTAAGCTTAAGTCTTCTTTCCCTTATGTAACGTATGTAAGGGCTGAAATTGTAAATAGAAAATGCAACATAGTATATTTTAATCAGTACGATGATCTCTTTTCCAAACCAAACCAAGTTGTCATTGTGCGTACACGTCACAATGTTTTCGCAGTGTTGTGCATGATGGCTACATATTCAACAATTCTAAAATATGGGATTTTTTTTCTCTAAATATCGATGTGACATTAAGTATTCTTCATTGCCACCTTAACCTCACAGCTCTATTCAGGTCAAACCATTATTGAAATTAGTATGATGTAGATTGTCATATTTTAGGGCTTGGGGCCTCAGGCACAGTGTTTGACGAGCTGGAAACATGTTACAAATTTCACCCCAAAATACAGCTTTTGCATTTATTCCACTATCCGTTCTATTTTAAATAGATTTTTTTTTCTTTGCAGCATCTGGAGGTATTCTCTTCAACCCCAGTGAGCGTTCCTTGTTCCTCTCTATTTCTGTCTCTCACTTTCAATAGCAAACAGGCAGCTTTAGTATCCTTTCTTTTCTGCCCCTGTCAAACCCAACAGAGGCCAAAAATGTTCGTCTTGCTGACATATGTTGCAGCTTGGTCTGAAGTAATTTGGGGGATTTGCTAGGCCCCAGTTGAATGGACCCTGCGGGTGTTAAATGCCCCCTAGGTGCCAGGGACTTGAGCTGAGAGAGAAACAGAGAGAGAGAGAGGAAGAAGATAGCTGGAGAGTGAGTAAAGAAGAATAGAGAGATAGAAGTAGGAGAGAGGGGTAGAAAATGAAGCACTTATTCACCAATCTTTCCTCTTTACTCCCCCATCGCCTTCCTCGCACCCTCTCTACCTTTTCTTAACGTTCAGTGCTCCCTCTCTGCCTGTTCCATTACGCCTCAGTGGGAGAATGATGATGAATCACTTGGCCGCAAGGAAGCAAAATATATCAAGTCTGTGTGGGTTTGGGAATTGGTTAAGTACTTCTGCAGAGCCCTGACCTTATAATCGCTTTGAGCCTGTAAGGACCTCCTGATTTATAAAGTAGTCATTGATTAATACCCTTTTAAGTGGACAAGGCGGGCCAGAGACACAGAGTCCCAACCATTCAAAGCTGAACAGCACTTGTAATAAAGAGAAAGGAATGTGTGTATGTGTTTTGGTGTGTGTACAGGGCAGTGCCAATGGAATAACATGTAGTCAGTGTGTGAGTTTAGCAGTAAAAGGTAATTGTGGCAGCAGCTTCTTCTCACAAGTCAAATCTTCCTAGCTATAAATCATTGCCGTTTGGCCTCTCTTTGACACCAATTGCTGCCTGTCCCTAAAGCCTGCCTAAAGCCTCTGCAGGTCAGAAGCAAGCTCTTTAAATACATGCTGTCAGACTGACAGGCTGGGCAGATAGCTGCAGCAAAAGAATACATTAGGGTGCAAATACAAATATGCAATACCTTTAGGTGTTTAAATAATGAATAAAGGCTAATAAACGATCCTGTTTAAAAAACACCTTGTTGTAGTTCGACTTCCCGACAGGTCCAGAACATAAACAAAATGTTTGGTCGAAATGGAGTAAAAGACCAAACTAAACATTTTCTGCATTTTCACAAAAATCTGTTATCAAACAGCTATAGAAAAGGGAGACAGAGTACAGCAGAATGACATATTGATGAGAGAATATATAGCAGGGACTATTCAGGAAAATGTAATGCCAGTTAGTTGAAGTGGGTGTTGACGTTTTTTTCCTGTGATTATAGACTGCATGTGCGACTGGTACGATCTCCATGCACATAGTTCAAATTACTTGTGTGTTTTCTGTTCACTGTCACATTCTTCTCCGGCTTTCTTCACTCTTTTGATGATATTGTGAACGAGTAGAACAGCAGATAGCAATGATGTAAAAGCAACATTCTCATTATGACATCACAGAGTGGACTCTATGGACTCTATGTCCACTCTGTGATGTCTTGCCTCAATCATGTCTTGCTTCCTGAGATCCCCTTTCCATCCGACAGGGACATTTTCCCACTGTGAGGTGCATGTGTGAACAACCAACTCACTCTCAGCACATTTCAGACAGACTGCCCTGATATAAAAATGTCTTTTGTTTATGACCAAATGTGTCGAGGAATAAAGTGACACATAACATCTCTAAATAGTCCACTGCAGGTCAGGTCATGAGCTGTCAACCTGGGGCCAAAGAGGCAAACCAGAACGTAGTCCACTACAAGTCTCTGGACAGAGACACCTCCTGATCTCATTAAGCTTCTCCAATTAGACAGTGTCACTTTCCATTCCAGAGTCAGTGTGTCACTCTGCTCTACTCTGTCTTCGTTTTCTATTGCTGTGTGCCACCAGACTCTGTATGACTATAATTGAATAAAGGCTAATTAATTTATGGGATGTTAATTGGTAAAATTGGTGGTGGGAAGTGACAGACACATATAGTGTACTGTTTCAGACGAAGTGGGAGGTAGATTAAGAGAAATAACGAGTTTAGAATTCTGTTTCATGGATGCAGTAATTTAAGGCTTGATCGTCAGAGATTGTCTCTCTCTTTGTTTCACTTTGGAGATGTTAAACGTAGCGTTTACTATATGTAAGAGAATGTACACACCTTTAATTGGCTGTGCAGATTAAGGTAGATGCACAATGTTGATCGTGTTCCACTTCAACAGAGTAAGATGCCTCATGCTGATGAGGTGACATTTTGAAACCTATTTTTCTCAATGCAAAACTTTCCCCTCCTTGTCTCTTTCACAGCGCTGTGCTCGGAGATTGACAGCTCACTCACAGGGTTCTAGAGGCGGGTTTGAAAGGAAATTTGCTCCACTGAGTTCTATCCTCCCCTGTCTCCACCTGCAGCAGACGAGATGGCCTGGCGTGCCGGCGAGACGTGGCAATGGGGGGACGAGACTTCGCCGTGCAAGTGGAAATGGCAGTGTCAATTAAATATCACTTTCAATTTCCTTGTTTTATGATCCCCGGGCTACTAAGCACCAATAATCCCCCCTCAGCCGGCCCTCCTACCTTGTCTTGAGGAAGATTGATTACACTTGTCGCCTCCCATAAAAAAGACATTTACATGAAAATAAGAAAACAACTTCTTTGTTTGCATGGAAGTGAATCAAGGAAAAAAGCAATTCCCAATTTGATTTTCATACAAAGGCGAGGCAAGATAACAATCTCACCGCGTCTCATCTGAGTGAGTTTTGGAGGTAGAGCAAAGAGGGGGGCGGTGAAGACGTATGTAGATTGAATAAAGCTGGCAAATTATTTTCATGCAACATTGATGGATGTTGTCTTCACTCGCACAATAAAGATGTCTCCGATTCTGCAGAGGAGATTGCTTCCGACATGTGTGCTACATGCAGTGTATTCCATAAATTTCTTCCCTAAAGATGAATAGCATTAAAGGCACAGATAAGTTTGACCTGAAACATTTCGGTAATATCATTACACTTAGAACATGAGAATGGATTTATGCTGTGTGATTTGTTTCTTTTTTTCAAGAGATGAAATTAGATTTACAACATTAAAGACATGTTGGATGCTTTGGAGTTTGTTTTAATTTTTGTGTCATGGATTTTCTGTTCTACAGTATGTCATGCACAAGTGTTGTATGCCGTGGGTTATTTTTCCTGGGCTATTTTCCTGTTGTGTTTAAGAAAATGTTTGTAAAATCTCAACTGCATAGCTCAGTCCGCAGGGACTTGGGTTGGGAACCGGAGGGTCACTGGTTGAGGTCCTGATGCGGACCAAACTATGGAGATTGGTCTGGTAGCTGGAGACGTGCTGGAGCACTTCTTGAGCATTTCCAAGGTGCCCTTTAGCAAGGCACCGAACGCTCACCAGCTCAAGGGGCGCTTCCAGTGGGGGCTGCAGCTGTACAGTGACATCTGTCCATAAATGCAGGACCGCAGGTGAATGTGTGTAATTCAGGCCTGTGTGTGTGAGAAGCGAATCACAATTGTCCCCTTGGGGGTTAATAAAAAGTGTATAAATAAATTGTAACAGATTATGCATTATAATGTCAGTATATAACGTAAGAACAATGTTTGTGCTCTAATGAAGAACTGCAGTAAAAAAGAAAAACACAGTGTCATGCAGCCTCAAAAATTTAATTTCTCAGTAAATCTGGCTCTTCCGAAGACCTTTACCTATTTCCTTTGTTAATAGTGAATTGTGAAAAAGAGTAATCTATCCTGATGCTGTGATTCATAGTGCTTGGATGGGTATTAATTATGTAATTATCCAATAGAAACCATTGGTGTCTCAGGCTGATAGGCCTTTGCTTCTTTAATTTCTGTGTAATTTTTTATTTATTTTTCTGCAAGAAGTCAATTCAGAATTGTTTGCATACTGTTAAACTGCACTTAATTTTGTAGGGGCTTGAAACTTTCATGTGCTAAGTAACCCGTTATATCTGGTTTCTGTGATCTCAAATATACAGTACGTCCACAAATATTTACAGTTTAAGGAAGCAGCTAAACGTACCTCCATATAAACCAGAAGTTGTCTGAGGGACAAGTTGTCGTCTGAAAACAAACCAATGCACATGATCCTCAGCCCAACAAAGACAAATGAAACTGCAAAGATTTCTAAAAATATGCTTTACTATTATGAGGACTAAGAATGAATAAGAGAAAAAAAGGACATTGCAGCCATGGCTGTAGCTTTGAAGAACAAAGCAGATGAATAACTTGAACTCACTTGACGTTTTGCTTGTTAAAACTCAGTTTTAATGATCATACAGATCTGAGTTTTTGGATTTTGCAGAGTACACCTATCAGATATTAAAGTTAAATATATTTTGGCTATATATTTGGACATCTAATTAATGTTTAATGCACAAAGACCAAGTCTCCCCTTTTTTGTTTAAGTGCATACAGTAGATGTCAGATGCTTTTTAAGGTAACTAGAGAATCTGCTGTGATTTGGTTTTGCATAAATCGCAAAACATTAATTTTTCTTACGATTGCACTATAAATTAATAACTTGTAAAGATACAGCAAATAAAAGATTGTTGTTAACAAGTTACATCAGAGAAATCTGTAAAAAAAAATATAGATAGCAAAAACAAACATATTGAGAGGAGTTCATCCATGTAATGACAAAAAGAGTAACTGGCAGAAAAGTAGACAGGTGGCGAAGTAGAGACTGAGTTAGAAAAAAAGAAGGAGTGGGTTAGTGGGGGTCAAAGAGAGAAAAGGGATTACCAGCCATTATCAGATATTGAAACCATAGGTATTTCTCAAACAATGGCAGCAGCAGCTGATATGTCTATGCATATATGGTAAACAGAGAAGAAAGATTAGTTTAAACCACATCTCCTCTGTGCACCTTTAAGTCTTTTGTCAGTGCCACAGAAGCTGTGTAGCAACCGGGTGTGCTGAGCATGTTTACACAAAGCATAAGAGCATCGGTGTCCAATAATTGGTGTCTCACATGGTCTTTCACAACTTAAACAAGGTCAGAGCGGCAACGTTAACAACTGAGCATCCACACACACACACACACACACACACACACACACACACACACACAGAGTCATATCTGGGCTTTGAACAGTGCCGTATTGTGCCCCTCTGTGTGTGTGCCGAGATAAGCCAGGCCACTAATGCCATGCGTAAGACACTAATAAACAAACAGTGTTTAAATTGGCCTGAAAGGAAGCAGTGATGCGTAGGAAGCACCCCCGGCGCTTCAATGGCTTAATCTGCCTCCTTCTCACTCTACTTTTTCACTTTCTCACCGCAGATTAGGTTGTAAATGGACAGAAGTAGGGATCTGGATCCTACTGACACTAGAACGTTACGCCCTCACATGATTTTGTGTTATATCAGCCACATAACTGTGCAGTTTTGGTGGCACTGACATGTGGTCTGTTAAACTTTATTTGATGATTGTCTGTGTTCTGTACAGTATTTCAGTCTATTCATCTCGGTAAAAAAAAAAAAAAAGAAAGTAAAATGATTCCAAATTAAAAACACTTTTAAATAGATCCTTGAATATAAATATATATTCATTATGAGTTCATGATCAAGGGTTTTATAAGTCAAGGTCTTGGACAAACAAGTTCATGAAACCCCACGCGAGGGCACAGAAATACTGATCTCTGAACAGCATGATTCTGTCGAGCAACATCACAACTTAAACTTTTCATATGTATATATATGTTTCATATATATCCAGAAAACTAACAAGTAAAAATGTTTGCATCATTTAAAACCCTCAAATAAATAGAAATTCAAGTAATAATTTAAGCAAATTGTTTGAGATCAAAGGTGAAGTTGCAGTGAAGTGCTTTTAACCCCCCCCAAAAAAGTGTAGCACAGGATATATTTTTCATAAGCACACTGAGAGGCTCAGAGGTGTGACAGAGGGCAGTGCTAACACGCCATGTGCTGGATCTCTGTTGGAGATACTGCAGTGTCACTGTCTAAGTGGCAACTAGAGGGCAGGCATGACTATGTCCCTGCTGTGTAAGGGCTTATGCAGGATTTGGTGACTTTGTTTCTGTAGTTAATACCAGCCAAATGACAGTTATCTATAATAACATGTTATTGATGGAATCAAATGAGACAAATTTGACTTCTTTCTGTAAAACATATTTTTTGTTTTAGGGTATAAAAATGAATCTTGAATGGGATGAAATAAGTTTAAAAGAACATCTATCTAGTTATGCATTTTTTTTGCATGACTGTGAGTTATGATTTTTTCCATAGTGTAGTAGCAGCATTCGAGCAGGTCATTACAACAGTGCTGAACTCTTGGAGTCATGTGTTGAAATGTATTAGTCATTGTGCTACTGGAAGTGGCACAGGGGGTAAAAAAAAAAAAAAACATGGTCCTTCCGGAGAGCGATTCATCAGGTTTTTCCCAGAGCCCTCCTGGGTCAAGGTTTTACAGCGCCTGTTTGGTTTCCAAATGCTCTTTTCTCTCACCCCCTCTCAGCCGCGCTATAGTGTCCAAACTTGTCTACATTTGCTTCTCGTGTTTTGTGCATGGTCGATGTCCTTTTAAAAAGACCAGTCTCAAATAAGTCTTTATTCTTGTTTTGTTGGCTCATATTCTCTGTTTTCATGAACTCTGGCCCCAGCCATGGCAACAGCTCGAAAAATGTTAACATTGATTGACAGGATTAAAAAAGGCCCCCTTTCCCGGTACGCATTTCAAACACTTTGGGAACAATGGTGCTTGGTGTGATTGAATTAATGAGGTATCGCCGACTGTCAAAAGAGCACACATACTTTACATAAACCTGATTATCTTTGCATGGCAGAAATAGAAGAAAAGGGGAAGCGGGAGGAGGAGGAGGAGGATGGATGGAGCAGGGAGGAAAAAGAAGAGAGGGGGAGACAGAGATTTGGAATTTAGTGGGCATCTCCCAAAAAAAAAAAAAAAAAGGCATCAAAGTGTGCGGTGCATGGTGGGGGTAGACGTGGTGCTCACAAAGTAGTGATGTTTTGGCATGGGCCTCTCACTCATGCTTGTGCTCTGCTTAGCATAAACCAACCATAGGGGCTTTAACAAATCTATTCAAGGAGCATGGGGCCCCAGAACAACATAGTTTTTCACAAGCCACCACCCCCAAGCAAGACGTTTTCTGCACGGCGGCTATTGTTCCGCTTGAACCGCACCAAAATTTCATCGTCTCCCTGACCCCCAGCCTGAGGAAAAGGAGCAGCGGTGCCCTTAGTGAACCCATGAAGTGACACCCAGAGTGGCTGCCAAGAGTCCCGCTAATTCTACCAACCTATTGAGACGGGAAAAAATAGAGTGGAGAAGCAGAGGGAGGGAGAGTGGAGGTTCTCTGACTGAAATGCTCACCAGATCAGCAAAGTGAACCCTCTGAAACGTGAGCTAATTCTCTATTTAATCCTTTTAGCTGCTTTTTCTCCCCCTTTTTTATCTATGTCACTTCTGTCCTCACTCAACCCCCCTCCCTCCACCCCTCTCTCTCTCTCTACACTTCCACCCTCCTTTCCTCTCTCTCTTTTTTTTACTAAGGGAAGTGTCAGCAAGAGTTCTTGCCGAGCAGCAGAAGAAGAGAGACAGAGAGAGACGAGGCTTCTTGGAATTATTTGGTGTGTGTGTGTGTGCGAGTGTGTGTGTAAGTGTTGGCTAAGTGAAGAGCGTAAGTGTGAAGAGAGCTGACTGTAGGCTGCTCCTTTTCCTTCAAGAAAAGCTCTGACAGCTGCAGGTTTGATTTCTCTGGTTGTCAAAAGTCATCTTTGTTAGTCTTCACTCCCAATGAATGGCAGCGGATTAGAAAAAAAAGAGGCGTGTTCACACAGTGAGCTGTAGGTGGGCTTTGCCTCGAGTGGTTTCCATAAAGAAAGAGTGGGGAAAAAGAATCACACAACATTACTCCAGGGGCCTCTGAATGAAAAAAAAAGAAAATCGCACATTACTCTAGAGGCGCCTATTGTCTTACCTACTAAATCCAAGCATATCAGATGCCTACAGAAGCTTCCCCCCCGCCCCCCGCCCCCCCGTGTCGAAACATATAGCTGAGAGCCTGCATAAAGAAAGATACAAATTGTCACTTGTGCTGTGAAGTTGCTGGAACATAAACTGAGGGGAGAAGCATTGTTGTCAGTGACTAATATACTTAGCATTATTCATAAAGAAGACAGGAGATTAAAAGGTGTTGACTGGAGTTGAAAAAAGGCACTTGACCGCAGAGCTGACACAGCAAATACATATGCCCAAAAATGGGTTTTCTATCTGATGCGATTGTCACTAAATTGTAAACCTGATACCTGTCTTTATAAACAAAACAAATGGCAGGAATAGAAGTAATGCATTAATATCAGATGTTTTTGATATATTTGTGTTGTCCCACAAGTATGTTTAAGAATGCTTTTTTAAAAAAATTTTTTTTACTGTTGTTTACATTAGCTATGTGTACTACTGAGGATTTGTATGCTCATACACTATTTTTTTTGAGTATGTCTTCTGGATGTCTTAGTTTCAGTTTCCATGTTATTACATTGTTAAAATCCCCAGAATTGTGTTTGTGAGTTTAATTGTTCTGTCTTGGTGATGGAGTTAATAAATCATTTGTTTACCCGTTTTGGTTGTGAAAAACGTTAATTTGTGCAAACATGTGTTGAAGATTCAGTTTCCAGCAGTCAGCTGGTTGCTTGAAGCAGCACCACTAAGAAGGCTAATCTTGTTTCTGGCACCTCTTCTTTTCTTCCTCCTCCTTTGCCTTGTGTCTCCACTCTTAAAAGCTCCTCTGTGTTCTTCCCTTAAGCCTTAGGAACTTAGAACAAATGGAAATTGGCTCTTAAGTGTGTTAGTTTCATGGTTATGTATAACCACAATACTTTACTAAACATTAATCAACATTGATTAACAACCTACTGAACACTTTCATACGAGTAATCCTAAATGATCAGCTAACTGTTCCAGATAAAAGCACAATTCTGCTTTCAAACATCGGCCTTGTTATATCAATGCTCTCCATTATCTGAACATCTTACCCTGAACTAACCAGAAGCTTTTCTTCTTGCTGTCATCAGTGTCAGTAGTAAATTAAGCAGAGGGCTGAGCAACAACCCCTTGACTTTTATTGAGGCCGGGGTCTAATTATAATTCACTGGACCAGACCTTTTGTGTCACTGAGTGCTTCATTTGCAGCTTGCAGTTTGCATGAACCCCGGAGACATTAACTCGGCCCTTTCTCTATTCATTACAATGCCATTAGTCTCTGCGAATTGATCAATATATCACATATAGAACATCTTGAATGTGGAAGTCTGGCTCCTTTGTGAGCCCGGAGATAATGGTTCCCCCATTCAGGCCGCCTTGTAGGAACATGCAGATAAAGCAAGGCACAGAAGAGTTATGCCGCTTACAGCTATATGGAGAGGGAGGCTATCTCATCCAGATTATAAGTGGGTGAACTAAGAACGCATAAAAAGCGACAGTTTATTGTGAGGAGGAGAGCAGTGCTGGAGGAGGGTGTAAAGATCTGAAAGACCAAATCTGGCACCTTAACTTCTCCTCAAGTGTCCAGGAGGGAAGAAATCATCCCTCCGCTCTCTTCAGAGCTGCCTGAGAGAGCTGTGAAGAAGTGCCAGGAACGGATACAACTAAAGCAGCAATGTTTGGGAAATAGAAAGGAAATCAAAATGTTTAATTCATTCAGACGGCTACTTTTACTCTCTCCAGAATATTTCAATATTTTCTTGATCCTTGAGAAACAAAAGAACTTTCACAAACTAAATCAAAAATTTCCAACAATAAAAAGTAAAACATAATGGAGGACTGTTTGTCATCAATCAGTATAACTTTGCATTACTACATACTGTATGTTTTGAGAACTTACATTTGCTCAAAAATTTCAAACAGTTTTTGAAGCCAGAGAAATCTCTTGTTGTTGTGGCTGCCATGACAGACATGACATGTTTGTCGTTCCTAAAGAAACACCAGATGTACGTCAAAGACCACTGCAAGAAAGCGTCAACTGCTACTAAAAGCTGCTGTACTCTATGTGCTGCTGTGTGATAAGTAATGTCATGTAAAGGATACTTTGCAACATTAACTTGTCGGTAAACGTATTCTCTTCCTCAAGTCTGTTTCGCCCGTTTATCTTGCCTTCTGTCAATGCAAGTTCTTTTTTTCACAGAGAATCACCACCATGATCCCCCACTAGCCATCACATTATCTTTTATTATTGTTTTGATTGTCAGCCCCCTGGTGGCAGAATTTACATACTGTGTTTGTAATTATGTATTAACCGAAGCAAAACCTTACAGAAATGGCCAACACCTGACTTATACAAAACCAATTTCCATTCTCAATCGAAGCACATACAGTATAAATGTAAACAATTAATTTTTTTCATTTTAAGTGAATAACATACCCATTTTATTCAGCTACTGTTAGGTAACTTTAATTAGTAGATTACTTACTCACTTTAAATGAGTTTAATTAACAGTATAGTAAGAAATAAGTGCTCTGTTAAACTTTAATTAGCATAAATACCTTTTGCTGTGAAGTTCACCTTAAAATGATACTCCGTGATGCATATCAGAGTCAATTACATCACTTCTTGTTTTACTACAATTGTCAGCAGATCCAAGGTTCTCCAGTGGCCATCAGTCTACACGAGTTAACTTGTCAAAAATAAACATACACGCATTGGGAGGAAGAATCTTGGTCTTGTCGTATTTCCCTTGGAATACCTCCTGTCTCTACACATAGTCGTGTGTATCGTGGCACCCCTAGAGAAGGAAGACACAGAAGAATGTCCCTGATAACATTTGTTATTTGGAAATGAGATTTGGTGCCTTTACAGAATCTCTAGAGGGCAGCAGTACAAATGTTTTATATTCAGAGAATACTTGCCTCATCCTGTGATAAGCAGCAGTGATCCAATTGGCGTGAAGTAGAGAGTCGTGAGAGATTTTAAAAGGAACAGGCTGCTTAGACAAGTGGAGGCCTCTCACTTCAGTCAGTGAAAAAAGCCTGTCTTGGTAGTACAAGATGAAGGGACCACAGTCACACATAAGTACTGCTGTGTTAGCATACATTAATGGGGCATCAGATTGAGCCAAATGCATAACATCCCAATGTATAGAGGCGGTTTTACGACCCTTAAATACTTTACCATGACAGAACAAAGATGTAGATTTGGAACAAAGTAATGATTATTTCACATGGGACCTTGTGCACTTTTTTTTTTATAATGTTACGCAGTATAAACTTTGCTTGCATACAGTAAAAACATCAAATAAATATGAGATATTTTATGATTTCAAGTCATGAACATGTGATTTTCTGCTCATGTTGTGACATTCCATTTATGATGTAATATAATTCTGATGAATAATAAAGTGTCTTGAAAGCAGACACTTACTTTTACCCCACAGAGGTAAGAGATGCAATGAAATCTTTGGACCGATGTCAAACCCTCTCCCTTGTGTTGTTACTTGATATTTACAGCGGTATCGGGCCTAATCGATGGTGTAAATGCATCTCTCTTGGCAAAAACTATTCTTCCTGTGGAAGCTAACCCTTGCACTTTGCTGTCAAACAAACTGGACAGAATCCGGTTGGTGTTTGCTGTCCTTTCTCACCATGTTTCCTTGCAGAGAGTTGACCTTTAAAAGGATGTCAGCATACAAAAAAAGTCGCACTCAACCCTATGGCTCACCGTTGTAAGCGCATACATGAGGGAGGGCAGGAGGACAGAGTATGTGCACATACAAACACACTAACACACGTCTTGGCAGGCTAACAGGCATGGAGCCCATGCAGGGTTTGAATTCACTCTGCGGTGGAGCATTTAAATGAGCTTTAATTTAGCATCCTGCTGGCTCAATTGGGAATGTAATAGAACACATTATACTTTGTCCTGTAACAGAAGAGCTCTCCTCCTCTCTCTGGGCTGCTCTCTCTTTTCCTCTCTCCCTCCCAGTCCTGGTAGAATTGATTTTTCCAAATGCAGGGGAACAAATCAAAGGACAGAATGATTGTGTTGCAACGAGAAATGGTAGACATGGCATTGTAATCAATTTGACTATTAACTTACCAATGTTTTCCTTTACTCTACAAGATTTTTTTAGACTAATATGTAATGAGTTAGCAACACCTCTGTGGTAATTACAAATGTGATAAACAAAAAACAGGTAACAGTGAGTTGGTGAAGCCTTTAAAACTGTCAGGAGGTGAGTTGTGGAACATGCACCGGCGTTAAAGTAATTTAGACAGAATGTAATTGGATGAAGAGGTATTTGTGCAATCACAGCCAGCAGCTCTTGTTCTGGACTGATTCTTGAGGACTGCAAATGTCATTTAGAGGGCTTGGTCTCCCTCACTTTGTAATTCTGTTTCATTAACACTGTTTCCCCATCAGCAATGTCATTGAACTTTGCAGTGAACTTCCTGTTGTGAAAACGCCAGATCACAGAGTGACCCAAACCGTCTTGTTAAATTGTACTCACATTTTCCTTTCAGAGTTGCAAGACATGTTAAATAGAGTCCAAGCTTTGTATTGAAGCCAGTTAGCAGAACCATATACTATATACTCAATGTAATGGTCCGTGTTTTGTTTTTTTTCCTCGTTTGATTTAACTATAAATGGATCTGCAGATTTACCATTCCAATTCATATGTGCTTAGAGAGGGCCACAATAGGAGATGTGATGTGTGTGTTTGTGGCGTTAAAAGCTCCAATTGTAATGTATTCACGAAGAAATGTTTTTTTTTTGTTGTTGTTGTTATGCTATAGCTGTAGGGACACATTGATAGAAAATGACTTGGAGTTCTATGGGAAGCAGCAGTCATAGCTGAACAAAGCAACATGTCTCCTAAACAACACAACAATGACTCTACCCTCCTCTTTTACCTCCATCATACAATATATCCATCCTCTCCCGTCGAAGAAGCTCACCTTGACAGCTCCTCCGGTCGCCCTGTTCTAAGTGGATGATTAAAAAGAGATGGAGGGGTTTTACTGGGGGCTGGTATGCGTGGCATCCCAAGAGTCCCTGCTCCAAGCTAGCCAAGCGGAGCGAGCTACAGCTGTCCTCCAAACAAGCCCCTCCATCCTTTATTTATTTCTGCTGAAATATTGATGCATGTTATGAAAGGTTTAAAATAATGTGTCTGCCTTTTTTTCTTTGCCCGAGCACACTGTTTTCTAATGCATAAATAATTCTTCCCTCGGACCCTGCATGGACACGGGGTCCAGCACATTAGGTTTGGGTGTATCCGCTGTATCACATTCTTTCTGCCTGAGAGAAAATACCCATCCGTTGTAATTTCCTACACTTATACAATCGGCGTTGACAGTAAATAATTGATGTATGAATTTAGGGCTAAAACTCCAACACAATATGACTTCATGTCAAGGGTTAGTCCCTGCAGATTTGAAGCTAAATCATCTCGTAAAATGGATTCTTCCTCCTCACAAAAGGGGGATCTTTTTTGTATCCTTACCTTTTATGCCCCCTTCTCAAGAGCCCTCCTTACCAATAAAAGAGGAGGCTGGGGTCTAGTAGCCCCTCTTGATGAGGTCTTGCTTGGCACGGCGTGTGATTTAGCCCATTAGTTGAGAATGTGTTTTGTTTTTGAACACAAATGAGTTTTTCACAGCAACATGAACCCGTCTTTGATTGTACCAGAGAATACGAGCAAGGCAGGGTATGGGGATTGCCCTCTGACTTCTCGTCTGAGTATCTATGTTGTGATGTGCAATTACCCCTTGAAATGTGCAGGCCAGATCCATTTATGAGATATGTAAAAAATGAAGAGGAGACACAAAGGTGGTCGGGGTAGAATATTAATTCTAACATCTACGCTTCGGTTAACATGTTGTGTCAAGTACAGCTGCTTTCTGTGCTGAACAGTCAAATACACCTCCTGTGGGAAGGTTGTTTGACACAAGGGTCACAAGAGCCTTTCAACAAAATCATGGCTTGTAGCTTGATGATGGAGTTTGGTTGCTGCTTGGCATTGTTATTGCTAAATAAACAGGGTTTAGTGAAAAGCAGAGTTAATAAATACCTGTGAGGGAATCCAAAGTATTCATCAAATACACAAAGTATGTGGACATTAACATAGTTCATACAGACCTGGGGAAAACCATTTAGATGAGCAGTTGATTTAAAAACCTACTGTACGAAATTTTTGTTCTCAAAAATTGGGTGCAGCAAACTAATTGGCAGTAAAAATGGTAAATTAACTCTATAGCGCTCTTCTAGTCTTCTGACCACTAAATGCACTTTTGCACTGTATGTCACAACCTCGCTTTCACACACTGATTGAAAAGCCTGCTACATAAAGTGCCTAACTGTTCATCAGTACTGATTACATGGCTATGTCCTCAAAAAGAAATTTTAGGTTCAGTGATTTACCAAAGGACACGTCGATATGTGGACTGCAAGAGCTGCTCTCTACAAATGCCACAAAACAGCCCATCTTCCACCTCTATGTATGATACATTCCAAATAAAACATTTTTTTTAATGACATAACAAAGCAACCATAACAGATGCAATTTCAGTGAGTTTGTTCAATTTATTAATAACGGTTTCACTCTTACAGTTGAACAAGCCATCAAAGTCGGTAGGGTAGGGATAGCAGCATCAAACATTTTTACCATGCTTTTTTTCTGAAACGACTGGGCAGTAATTATTATGTCAAGTATAAGCTGCAAAAATGTGAATGGATATTGTAGAGCTTTGGAGGAAAGAAAGATACTGTACTACGGCAAACTTTTTTTTCTGTTAGGTAAGATCAGAAAACGTCATGAGCTACAATTGAGAGGGAAGTGTTTCTAAAAACAGTTAAGATTGCCATTGTCTTTTCAAGGGAAACTTGCAAAGCAGCGCATGCCGAAGAACAAGTAATCACACAGGAGGTCTATCTTTAATCAAAATGTGACATCAAAACAAATAATAGAACTGCCGACCAATAAGTTCAGTTTTGACATTTTGCTGACACAGTGTGTAGAAAAACTGCTGTGTAGCTTTAAATAATGGGCGCTAAGTTAATAGCGCTGGTGTGTCCGATGCAGAAATCTTTGACAGTGTTCACTGTTTGATGTAAGTTTGCCGCCCCTTTAATGTATGCAAGAAGAATGTGCGTCTGTTTTGAGATTTTAAATGAAACTGCGAGGGCTCAGTGGTTTCATTTTTGTGTTAAACAAAAAGATGCAAACCAAACATTTTAAATTAAAGACATTTTCTATAAAAACAACACTAATGGACCAGGACACTTTTCATACAGTGAAAGTTGAGAGTTGTTATTGGCATACAAACATGTTCATCTAACACTGAACAAAACGAAGAGACACATCTACCTGCTACTGTTATGGAGGGGCTGTGATTAAAAGAGTGGTGGAGACAGATACTGTTTTGATATGAGCTGGTCAGTTGCCACACCCCCTGGGGGTATTCGCCAGACATTTATCGTGAACAGATATGACCCCAGGACCTGCCCTGACCTCCAAGGGACCGTTGGATCAATGACAACTTTGCCTTTCGCTCCTCATCCTCCATTATGCTGCCCTGGCTTTTGAAACAAGAAGCGCTCGGGGCTACACACACATCCTTCCTGCCACACACTCTTTAGATTGACATGCACACGTGTATGTGTGTGTGTGTGTGTGTGTGTGTGTGTGTGTGTGTGTGTGTGTGAATGTGTCCAGTCACTCCAGTGTACCCTTGACCACCTTGCGCTGTAATCACCACACACAGCTGCCACCTGCCTCTGTCTCTTTCTCTCATTTTGTCCTGCCTTCACTCGCTCGCCCCCCTCCTACACACATATAACTGGTATGATCTCGACAGTAGATCCTAATGTCTCTTGCCATGATTAATCTGATAAATAATAAATATATCAATCTAGCCTCTCGACAAGGACTAATTCTTACCAGCGGGAAGGCACAAGCCCCCTTTAACTGCAGCCTGTAGCAGCCAAATTAATTATTTAATGATTAATTCTTTAGGAAATGGGAAAGTTTTGATTAATACTGTCCAGGCATCTGTCTTCGGTTGTTTGATGTATGTCAGAGAATTCAACCCTCGCCGTCTCTCTGTTCGACCTTTACGCACTCACACACTTGCATTCATGAATGCACACATACACACACCTGAGGTTAGAAGAGAGACATTTTAGCTCTTATGAACGAACGAGGCCAGAGGCTACTGTCACTGAGATCAGATGCTGAATATCCCACAATAAATTACAGCTGGCTCTCAGAGGCCCTCATCCTTGAACCTTGAACATGTCAACTCTGGATACTCCCTCCCCCAACACACACAAATGCACACACTCAAACCAAAACCCTCTTTGTGTGTGCGGGCGCGTGCATGTATGTGTGTTTGAGTGAGTTTTCGACCCTATTTACTAATGGAAGCCTCTAAGGCCCCTGAGTCTCTATGCATTTTTAATGAAGTCAAATTGTCATTTCGCTCCACTGTTTGCTGTTCAAAGGAAGAAGAATGTTGGATCAAACACAAATGTATTAAACTGTGTGTAGACACAACAAAGAACTATAAAAAACACGACTGTCCAACAACCCGGGTTGAGTTTCAATCGAGATGTCACTAAAAAAGACAGGGAAAGGAGAAGAGTGGGGGGGTAGTATTTTTTTCCACCACTGTAGTTTAAAACAAGTGGAGACTTACAATATCATACCATATAAAAAACTATACATTTAGCAAAAAGAAATGTTCTGGGTTGAATATGATGTTAACACAAACAGCTTGTAGATATGCTGAACTACTATAGTTAGCTTGTTTGCCGATGGGCATATATTAGCTTCATCTGTTCGTCTCTAAATATGTGCCACCAAGCTCGAGGATATGTTTTTCTCTGAATCCGAGACATTATTTAAATGATTGGTAGCTGATATCCCTCTCATTGGTTAGTATACGTTTGTTGGCCACCAAAATCATGTGCAAGAAATAGGGGCATCATTTATTGATCCGTTTTTTCCCACCCTGCAGCACAAACAGCAGTGCACCCCTTTGATTGAGCTTTAGGGGGTCTTGGTAAAAGTGTAGCTCGGGTGGAATCAGTCAATAAAGATCTACGCTGTCGGATGCTAGATTAACTGTATTGTTTTATTTATGTTGATGGCATTTGTTGCCATAGTTCAATATTCCCAATTACAACCACAACACTAAAATGCCAATTACAGAAAGTTAACTCAACATACAACAGGTTATATTGGATTCAGTACAGCAATATTACAGCTACAGTATAGCCTGTCTGACGTCTAAGCCCAATGCAGTTCCCATTGACTGCTTGAATGATTGGGGACCTATGCAGATAGAGGGAGCTGCATGATGTGCACAATGACACAAAAACAATGTCCTAGCCTCATCTATCCATTTTTGTATTTGACCAAAAAAGAAGAGTAAAAAAATGTTATTCTCTGTAAATGAAAGACTATGTTGTAATATTTTGTTTGAATTAACAGTTAAGTTTATGCCAAGTAACCTCAATATGAAAACCGAAGAAAGGTAGTTTCTATTCTACCCCCTTTAATTTAACTTTTGATATGTCAAATAATTGTGATAACATGAAATAAAAATAAAGAATGGAAAAAACCAAAGAACATCTGACTACTTTGTGAAAAGGTGAAGATACTGTGATTGACAGTCTTCCCCATTTCAATCATCCTTGTTTTGTTTTTAATCATGATATGGCCTCATTTCACCCTTTGTGAAAAGCCAACTTGCCCTCAAGGTGAAAAGAGCAGACCTGCCTTTAATAGGGCCAACAACCTGACAAACCCCACTCTGTCTTCAACAATATTTTAAAGGCACACGCAGACATCACACACATTCTCAATGCACACACACAGCAATGCAGGCACTTGCAAACACACATTTAAAATGAGTGTTTCCGTTGGTGAAAAAGACATGGGGCCTGCAATTCCCCGTCAGAGTGACAGCCTGCATTGTCCGAGCGAGCTTTGGAGGTTGTAACAAGCATTGGGACATTTGAGCAAACAAAAGCAGGATTGGAAGTGTCATCAATCAGTCGGCTGACAGTTGACTCAAGTTTGTTTGTCCCACACGCTGCATAATAAGTGATTGGATCTCAGCTAATTAGATATTGGGTAATCAATCATTGCCAACAAGGCACTTGGCTGGCTGACGGGACTCTCCCTTAGCGTGTGCCCGTTGTCATGAAATAAATTAGAAATAAAAATAATTTAGTGCCAGCCAAAAGGTAATTCCCACCAGTGAGCAGTCCGAGCGCTGCCTTTGTGCAAAAGAGACACATGGAGCGAGGGAGGGGGGGTCTCATGTCCTAACCAATTACTGAAATATTCAGTTGAGGAATTTACATAATAAATGAAGCAATGAAATATTGATCTATTTGCTTGGGATGATGTTTTATGCTGCACAAACACGCTTCTGACAATATGTCCACATGGAAGAAAACACTAACCCACATAATTCATCAACATTTATCTGCGCAAACTAATGTTACCTTTTTTTAAATAAATGGTTGATAAAATATGAAATGTAATTAATCCTGGCTTGTCATGTATTGTTATTCTAGCTGAGCAATTGTATCGTTTATCATAGAATATGAGTTGTAATTAGTTGAAAGGTTAAGCTCTTAAAACAATGTCTGAGAAGATTTTAAGGCAGTTGGAAATAAAAATCCTAAATTGTCTTTTTAATACAATAAAATAGTTTGTAGCAGGTGGGATGACATCAGCCATCTCTGTCACTCTCGCCTTCAAAGTGACATTTTAAACTCTTAGAGCAAGCAGTGGCCATGGAACCCACACAGTATTTGTGGTGTCACAGTTTGTTCCCACCTCCGCCCTTCACGCTGTCAGAACTTCTCCCTCACGCCTTTTTCTCGTTTTGAGCTCAACACTCTGGAGGTACAATGTTTGCTCCTCGTACTTCTCTCTTTTTTTTTCGCCCTTAGGTAGCCACTGTAAGATGCACAATGTGTGTCTCAGCTAACACTGCGAGGGCACAAAACATGCAGTTGGGGAAATCACAAGACACGACAGGGAAAGAGCGAACAAAGGGAAGGAGAGAGGAAGTGAGTGAAGGTGACGAAAAAAAAATACAAGCAAAGGAGTGACAGAGAAGCAGAAGTAAGGGACAAATGAGAGGATGAGAGAAAAAGATAGCGAGACCACCGCTTGAGGTGAAGAAGAAAAAAACCCTTTATTTATTTATTTTCACACAAAGCAGGAGTGTAAGTAAGTAAAGCAGCCAGCTGGGCCTCCGTCTCTCAGCAGCGTGTGTCGGAGCCTGTCACCGCTGCTGCCACCGAGACAGCTACAAGTTTACAACAGCTGCCGACTAATGTTTGATCAGTGATAAAATATGCCGGGGTGACAACATCATGCTGCCCATGCATTTGTGGGGGCCTTGTGCATTAAAAATTCAGAGCCTGGCAAGTATGGAGGGCCCTGATGGCCTCTGTGCTGCATGCAGCTCTCTCTCTCTCTCTCCTCTTAAAGGTACACCTCGGGATGGGGACAAGTTCACAAGATGTCAGAAGGCATCTCTGTTTTGTGTTCACAGGGAGATCAGCCCATCAGCGCCACACAGGCAGAGAAGAAGAATTCAACAGGAAGTAGCAGGATACAGTGACAGCAGACAAACAGCAGAAGAAAAAAAAAACGTTTAAAAATGTGAAAACTCTGAGAGGATGTCAAAAGGAAAGTTATGTCGAGAGAAAGCCCCGTAATGTGGTGAGTGATATGGTGTGGTTGAAGCGCGAGACAGAGACCAACTCATTTCTTTAGCAGCACGTTGATGTTCTACACACTTCTGTGATTCCAAACACGACATGTTAAAGATGGTGCTAAGAATAATTTAATCATGCATAAATCAAAATACCAACTGTAAACAAATATGTTGAAATAGTAAGCTGTATGGATATTGCAAACCCATTTCAACAAACAAAAAACATGACTCAAGTATATATAGTCACATGTTTCACTGAAAATAAAATGTCCATATTGTAGAGGAAAAAAAACAAACATTATGTCCTCCCAAGGTTTTTATTTTATTTTTTGTAAGAAAACTTTATCAACCAGTCAAAAAGTATTTCTTTACACCATCTCCAAAATGTTACATATTTGAATGAACTCTTCCATGAAGTATTAAGGACTACAATACAATTACAAAAGAAATCTTTTTTTTCGTCCTGTTTAGAGGCATGTCTAGCTGTCTGCCTGTATGTTTGTTAGCGCTGAAGCCAACAACGTGGGCATGCCAAGGAGAGTCTCCTGGTAAATGTCAACTGTCAGAGAATTGAGGCTCCCTCATCAATCGCCCTGCCATGGAGCTGTGGGCAATGAAACCCCTCTGAGTAACAACCAGAGAGATGGAAAGAGGAGTAGAGGAGAGGGAGATGGCACTGAATAACTGAAGGAAGTCATGGTCAAAAAAAGCGAAAGAGAGAGAGAGAGAGAGAGAGAGAGAGAGAGAGAGAGAGAGAGGAGGATATGAGCGAATCAGATTCCCCTTCCCCTGTGACATGGTCCACTGACAGTTCTGTTGCCGGCAGTCTGAGCAGTGGGCTATGATTGCCAGAGTGCATTAGAGGCCCTGTGTGTAATTTGACATCTCAATATTGAAATAGTAATGCATCCTCACACAGCATAAATTGCTGCCTAGTAATTGGATTCCAGACATGGAGTTGCAGGGAGCCGAGATGTCCTTGCGAGCTTGATAAAGCTGCGTCATGGTGGCTGGAGAGAGAGAGCTGCAAGGCTGTTCAAATGAAGAATAGTTTGAATTTGATGGTCTGCAATGTAGAATTTAGATAAACATTTTTTATAGTATTTTCTGCTGTGATATGATGCCACAGTAAATATTTAATTTAGTCCCACTGCATTTTGGTAAACACTGTTACAGACTGCATCAACACCAAGTTGAACATGCTACATCTCCCTCTACAGACACACACACACACACGCACACACACACCTGTGCAGTGTACACAGACCATCCTCTTACTCTTTTGTTCCTACTTGTTCAGTCGCTACGTCTTGCCCACCTAAATAATTTAGTCCAAGAGAGAATCAGTAAATCTAACAGCATATTTAACATGTCAAAAAGAGCAACAGGCAAGGGGCGGAAGGCCTGGGCTTCAATTAGCTCTTTAGTAACACACAATAGGCCGACAAATTCATTTTGTTACAGTGCCCGCTGTGTTATGAGCCATCTATTTTGTACCTGGCTCCTTCCTCTGCCCTCTTGTGTTTTTTTTTGTGTTGCTAATGCTGTTGACGTCTGTGCTCACTCCCTTTCCCTGCCTCAGTTTATCGTTAGGTATCAGGTGTTTGTGCGTGGTTGTGTGTTTGTGTGCATGTGTGTCAGCAGTCTTGGGTATTTTGTTACCTTGGATCATGTGACAGTGGAGCCTTGAAAAGAGCCGGCTATTCTTCAGGGTCGCTGAGATACTGCTGACTAATTGGATGGGGTGTAAGTCAAGCCAACAGGCCGCAGACTTTGATGTGACACACAGGAGAGAGGGAGAGAGAGAAAGAGAGAGGGGGCGCTCCACACACGTCACTTTATGTTCCAGACGCAAACCCTTTGTATCCACCTCTACCTGTTTACACACACACACGCACCATGCAATTGGTGCTGATCCACTTCATTTATTGCAGTTCATTAATTTTGCAACACTTCTTTGGTTTCCTTATGTTAAGCTACTTGCTTTTCATTTGCTCCTCCTTGTCTGCTTGCTGTTTCATTGTATACAGGAAACATAGAAGGTAATTGACCATTGCAGGGTACATTTTTTTCTTCATGACAGCAAAGAAAGACTGAAAAGTTTGTGCCGTAAAGGAAAAAGCAGATATGTTGAGCAGTGGGTTTCTCTTATTGTACACTTTCTAGTAAGTAAGCTCAGGACACCCAATGAAAAGATTTTCTATGAATGACATGTGGGAGAAATAATGTGTATCTTTGAGCTCAGGTAAATGTAGTTCTCTTTTGTTTTTGTTTCTAATTTTGAAGGTTTTTTCACCCCTGAGAATGGGGAGCAAGTTGGCCATCTGGAAAGAAAATTTATGAACCAAATAAAAGAAACATGTTTCATATGAATTATTATAATTATTATTATTTTTTTGTTCTAAATGCGAGAACAAATAGTTGAAATGGTTTTGCAATGTGTGTGAATGAATGGTGTTTTGGAGAAAAATGGGCCAGTTTGAATAAGTCAAAATTTATCAAAAAAGATTCAACATAAAAGAAAATATTGAAGTAGTTGTCCATTCTAAAAAAATAGCTAAGAAACAAAAAAAGCAAAAATAAATGTAATGTAAGTATAGAAATTAATGATATTAGTAAAGGCAATACCAATGAAAACCAGCATTAGCCAAGTCAGATAAAGAAAAATAAATACATTTTTATCATTTCAATAACCAAAGCAGGTTGTTTTTTTGTTTTTTGTTTAATGGATATTGGTGCGTTTAACACACACCAATATCCATTTAAATAAAATGAGGGTTTATAAAGGTACAGTTCTTTATCTAAACATGGCCACTTCAATACAATGTTTTTTTGTTTTTTGTTTTTAAGACGACTGTAACTCTGTCTTCAAAAAAAGGAATTGCAAAGCACCCCAGCAATGACCAATTATATGTTTAAAATAATATGTGTGTTAAAAAAGCCCTGCCTTTGTTATGTGATATCATCAAATACCTTAAAGAATGAGCTTGTCACCAACTTTCACTTCTCGGGGCCTAAAGAGTTGGAGAAACAGAGGTACTAAAGAAAGAGGGAAGGTGTGTTGTGCAGGGTGAAGTTACAGCAGCAGCTGGTGTATACTGGGAGGCTGGCCAGGATGTTGACTTTCTTTCACCTCCCATCTGTTTTCATGTTACCTACAATCCCATGTTCCCTCTCTAACCTTACCTATGTTTCTATTTCCTAACCTATATCTGCCGCTGTTTCTTTTGCTCTTACCTCAAACATTAGGTTGGTATACACTGCTTAGTGCTTATAGTGCTCCCACTGTTTTGCACTGTAGGGACACAGCTGTAAGAGCCAACAGGGTCTGTCCTTTAGATGGTTCAATCATTTCCTGTTCTTCATTTAAATTACCTTACAGTCGTGTATACTTTTCATTATATATAAAGTTGAAGTGGAGACATATATTTCTTTAAGGGACAACATTGATCATACACACAACAAAATGACATAAGACAGTATTTGCCTATGTTACCCAGCTGCTATAGCATTCAGCAATCACAGAATTAACCTTTAGAATATTCGGAGAAAAAGTATAATATAGAAGCAGCTGCACTCAGAACGAAATACTGTACATATACATGCAGAGGGATTTGTGTTGCCGTCCTTTAAATGTCACAACAGGACATGCCATATAGAATGTAATTATGATTCAAACACATTATGCTCCCTGGTGTTGTGGGCTCTATTCACCATGTTCAATTGTCTGCTCCTTACTACTGTTTTCAAATGGTAAAATCACAGAGAGGCCATTGTATGTTGTCGAGGAGACTGACATGTCCCACATTGTTACAAAATAATCCTTTTAAAATGTGTGGAAATAATGTTGCTCCTATAATCCCTGAAATCCCCAGTAAGTATTACAGGGTAGGAGATGCTTGGAAAATGACTATTTACACAAGAAAAGAGGCACTCATTAAGGGTATTTCACTGCAAGGGTAATTTGACATGCAATTTGGAGTAAAATGCTGAAAACAAAGAGGGAAAAGAGTCGACTCCATGGGCTTCACATAAGCTGTTAACTAACTCATCTTGCCCCCCTGCATTGTTTAAAGTGCTACTTGCCGTCTGTCTATTCACAGTGGGCTTTGATCTTGAGCAGGTAGCACAATCATCGAAGTGGCTGTACAACTGCATGGACTTTTTTTTTTTTAAATTTGGAGTGCTGTTTATTAGCTTGAAGCATCTGGGTGAGGATCTTGTGATTAATTGGGGTGAGTTGCCCCTGATATAACAAGGTCAGCCCTCTTCAAGCCTTCTCCACTCCTTCCATTTACATCAAATTAGAACTAAGAGGGGTTAGTGCTGCGCCTTGGGCCGACACACACACAAACACACACAGAAACTGTAGGTGTGCACAGAAAAAGGACAGGGGCAAAGAAGTGTATGCAATTAAAAAAAAAAGTACAAAAAGAAAATGCAAGAGAAAACAAAATTGAACATAGTTCCAGTCAGTCTTCAGTTATATATAATTTATAGAGGCCTTTAATTAATTTAATGCAAATGAGACTTTTTGCTATATGTTTCCGGGCTTCTTCAGCATTTTACAACCACACCATGTCAGCCAATTAGAGAGCCAGCATGTCACTGCTGCAAGAAGAGAAATGATTAGAAGATTGGGAATATGCAACACTTCTTTCATTATTTTGCCTTTCTTTTTGTCCATTCCATGGCTCTTTTTTATGTTTTTTTTTTCTTTTTTCAATTTATTCATGGTGCGTTTTTTTTGCATTTACAGTAGTGATTATTGGGAGGCATGGATTTGTCAGACTCATTCTGTGAGACATACTGTTAGGCCAACACTTTTTAAAATGTGTTACAAATTGGGAGTGTCTAAGCCTCCTCCGGAGCCGCTTCTCATTCCCTGATTAACTTTATATTCATTAGTAAATCATATTAGTGATTACATGCCCATCAGCTCGGGTTCCCCTCCTGTGCCAATTGCAGCCCACCCACTCACTGGAATTACCAATGCTATTACAGAGACACACACACTTTCTGAAAGATATCCAAATACTGCGTGCATGTACAGTAGAGGGCGATTTCTGCAGACAGAGGGCGGCCTTGTGTTAGCTACTCTCTCTCTCTCTCTCTCTCTCTCTCTCTCTCTCTCTCTCTCTCTCTCTCTCTCTCTCTCTCTCTCTCTCTCTCTCTCTCTCTCTCTCTCTCCATACTTGGAGATGTGTCTTGCCTTTAAAAGGAGAGATATTTTAAGGGTATTTTTAATTATACCGCTGCATTTTGCATTATTGCACTGTCCCATACATGTTTTAATAAGCTGTAGAGATAGGCTTAACTATATTAGTGATGGGAAACTTTTAAAAGATTGTCAAGTATGAAGTAAAAATTTGAATTTCAACCACCCTGTTTTTGTTTTTTTTGGGTCATTCTAAAACAGAAAACAATAGGGAAATATCAGATGATCCTCTTATAGTACCCACCCATCTCAGAAAACATGCAAAAGTACAGATAAGCCAGAAGTGCTCTGTACTATAGATCTTGGAAAAATCCTCTCTTAAGGAGTGTTTCTCTGTTTCTAATTACAGAAAGGAAATTAAACCAAGTTAGTCAGGATGTGGTCTGAGGTGGACTTGGGAGTTCCACTGTAACAGAATAGGTCTGTGAGCTATCAATGAGGGAAAGGTGACAAATTCAGAGTCTTATTTAGTCAGATTGGTGGACACAGACATAAAGCTGGCTATCAGCTCGCAAGTTTTACGAGTTATTGCGCAGGCAAGGGAATTCAAGAAAGATGACTTATTTAACAAATAGAGAGCAAGAAAAAAGCAGAAGTATGGCAGATTAACTGTGAAAGTACTGTTGCGTTCTATGTCTACATGAAGGACCAATCTCATAGATTTGCTTTTATGCAGCTGTTCTGTTTTGTTTTTAAAGATTGATCTAACAATCTCACTTTGTACTGTAGGGGAGTTGTATTGCTGCAACTTTTAAAGTTATGGTCAGATTTTCTCATGAAGAACACATGAATCATATTATGAAATGGACATTAGTCTATAGCTACAACCTGGCATGTTAACATGTTTATGTTCATAAATGTGCACTGTCCCTATTTTACATAACTAATTACAATTATTAAAAGGATATTAGAGGTGAGCAAGATGAAACTTCAGTGGTATTAAATGATCTCTCCTACAGCTAAAACAGGGAGATGTACAAAGTCTTTTAAAATGGATGTAAGATTGGGTTCGAGATGATTGGTAATGTGCAGGAGAGAAATAAAAGCAAAACAATAGAAGAGGAAACCAGAAGAAGGAAAAAAAGATGGCTGACTGTGACGTTTTCTTTCCCATCTGATAAGGAGACAATACGTGGATGAACACATGTTTTCGACTGTAGATTATGACAGAGCACTGTTATTTCCTGCACGAATATACTTTCAATTTCCTGCCCGGCACTTTAGTTTTATTACAGTGATAACAAGATACCATCGGCAGTAGCCATGGGGACGAAGCGACAGTGCTTACAATAGAGGAGAGTGATAAGAGGAATGATGGGAAAGACAGAATAAAAGAGAGACTGCTGAGAACAATCAGTCCCTGACAGAAGTCTGACTGCAGCCAGTAGGGCGATCATAATTACTATTATCTGGCTATTAGTTACAGAATGTAATGAGCAACACCATCCTTACAATCATGATTGTCCCCTTTTCATGGCAGTTTGAAGGTTTTGTTGTTGAAACTGCAGTTGTGTAACTCTGTGAGGATAATATTGTATTAATAGTTATCACATATATTGATCATTTACAATATATTAAACCACATTCAATCCAATCTCCATAAAATTAATGTCCAGGATCTGTTTGCATGTGTGTCTTTGTGTGTGAGAGAGAGATGCAATATGTGTCCATGCTTATTTAGTCGCACAAGCCTGAATATATGCTTCGATACAAGCACGTGTCTGTGTGTGCATTCGTCCTCTCCCCCGTCCTTGTATCCCCCCCAGGCTTCCGTCAATGACCTCTTGTTTCCACAAAGGTCTACACAATGATTTCCTAGCTGCACTGCAAATTTCCAGCCAGGTCCTGATCCCCACTTAGACCAATTGGAGTCAATTTGTTATTGCAAATATAAATTTGGTAACTTGTAATATCCAGTGAGCCAGGCAGGGGGGAGGCCACTGGCAAAGGCCAATGCTATTTTTCACTTCTGACCCCTCATTGAGGCCACTCTTTGTTAGCTTAGGCATTCAGCTGCCAATCACAACAGAGTTTTTCATTAAAGTTACTTGAGAAACTCCCCAGGTCCCAACTCAGCCACTTCAAGAATTCATGGGATGGTTGGGGTTGACTGGGGGGGGGGGTTTGACCTGGTTGTCATTGCTAGGTTTAAATATGTCTAGCGACAATGAAAAGGCTGATACTCTCACTTTAATTCAACAGATTAAGGGCATATATTGTACATTTTATGTATTAATTATGAAGAATTCAAATAGATATTTTCCATGGGCAGCATCAATTAAATTGTTTGATGGGACCAGTGCGGGCAGTTAAAGGGTGTCTACTGGCTTGATTCTTTGGCTTCAGGCAGAGCACACACATAGACACACACTCTTTTGGCATGGTCCGAATCTCCCCTGAAGTGGTTGACATTTCCCCCAGAAGGATAATTGAGGAATAACATTTGCGTTACAATTTAACATGACCCTTGCCTTTGGAAGGTCTTTTATATTACCTGAAGCTGAAGATGGCTGCTGACACCCACTTAGGCAGGGGGATGATGTGAGTAGGTGGGTGCATACATGTCCATTTTTTTGTGTGAATTTTTTAATTGTAATACCACATTGTTCTAATAAGGCCCTTTGCACACACACACACACACACACACACACACACCTACACACACACACACACACACACACACACACACACACACAGATATATGGCTTTTTTATTTTGGTTTAATTTACGTGTGTTTGCATTCATAGTGAGCCAACATATCAGAGGTATAGTTGGCTTCAGGCTCAGTGATTTGCTTGTGTTGATGGTAAAGGGGAAAAGGGAAAGAGCTTATTATTACAATGGCAGAGTCAATGTCAAGAGGAGCTTTGCTGACCTTTTCAAGTCTTTGCCTGGCAACTATTAAAAAAATCAAGACAGAAGATGGTGTATGTCGACGTTTGCATCCACATGGCTGTGTGCACATCTGTATGTGTGTTCAAGACTTGGAGGCAGTGACATGAGGCAGCCACTAAAAGCTCAGGTTAATGGATTGACTGTTACCTGTTCCCGAGGCTTAACATTGGCACATACACAAGGGGAATCATCGGCGACTGCTCCAAAAGCCTCAGTGCTTCTGCTGGAAGGCTAAATTAACAGAGCTAAGGCTTGTTTGTTTTAGGAATTTCGGAGGGTTTATCTCAGTCAAGGATACAAGGTCAAGACACAGTCTTTAATCACTGTAGCTCACGGTGATGGCTTTATCCTGAGATGGTGGGTGGTGCTTTCACTTTATTCTGTGCACACAGTGGACATAATCCTGGGGAACATTTATGGTATAAAACAGACACCGGCTTTACCCTGTGGTCTGTGTCATGACTGAAATTACTTAACACAAATTTGGCAGCATAAAAATTCATGACAAAATATATGAATAAAGTGAACGTACAAATTGAAATTCTGTATTTCATGATTCAATATTACAGGTTGCAATGGTACTAGCCTGAATATAGAAGCTAACAGTCTATTCCTGGGTTTTGACAGCAGAGTTGATGTCTTTAGTCAGTGTGTATGATTCCACTGGCACTGCTGCACTGTGTATCGGCTCTGTCTCAGCTCCTGCAGTCCGAAGCCCTCCACAGCAGATTCGTAAGGCTATTTTTGATGCCGGAGCACAACGCATCAATTTATCACAGAAAAGACTGAGTTGGACAAGAAGTCAGACACTGAAACAACATTAAAACATCTGTTTTTCTTTTCCAAAATAAAGGCTAAGACAGGCTAAGAACGCAGCCTGTTAGTGTTGACTTATGAGAGTGCACAGAGCCATAACGGAGCAAACAGGCAATGCAACCGCTTGGTGGAAGGTGGAAGTTCTGGGTAAGGATAAATTATTGGGTTGGTGACATCTGTGGTCGTTGAATGTATTAGCAGGTAGACTGCATTTAATATTACAGCATATAGACTGCAGGATATTGGCATAGCTTCTGGTTATAACAGTGAAGCCAATTAAAAAATTGCTTACGCCTGCATTCTTGTTGGCTGGGAAGGCCAGCAGGGGGTGATTCCACTGGTTTAAATGAAGACTTTTTTTTAACACCAGATACAAATGACTTGTCCTGTCAATCAATTTATTACATCAGTAAACATTTTCATAATGATTGTAAAATGAGTTTTATTTAGTAAATTATGAGCCCAAATTAAAAAACTTGGGAGCTTGAGATCAAACCCCCGATTTTCCGGTTTGAGAGACAACGACTCTACCCACTGAGCCACTGCCACCCCTGTTGAGCTGAGTTCATGTTAAACCATGGAATGCTTTAAGTTGAAGCTAAAAAAGCATGTCCACCTTGTTGAGTATGTACTGTATGTATATGAAGCAAATGTGATCACTTCTGGTTTAAAAAACCCCCCAAAAAAACCCCAAGGTGGCAGTGGTCAAAAAGCCAAATGCAAGATTTAAAAAGAAACCGATGGGCAACCTCAGAGTGGCTACGTCATAATTCTCTTAGAACACTGACTACAGTAAACACTACATGAGCAGTCACTTGGTCATAAATAATACTAAGGCCAATGCACTAGAGTTGAAAAATGAGAAGAACGTAAGAGTCAGTAATTGGCTTAAACCAGAAGAGTAAATGATAAGACTTTTAGAGGTCAATGTTAAATCATGCAAATCATTGTTTACTGTGTTTGAAGTAAATCTGAAGGTTTTTATCATCCAATGAGAGGGTGGTTGACCGTGCCAAAAACAATCAAAACTATCATAGAAAAGTCATGGCAGATTGAAAGAGTTACAACTTTATCAGCAGCATTCCAGCATTGCTAGCCAGATTGTAAATTGTGTCATAGAACCATGCTAACCTATTAGCAACAAATAATTTGGCATGCAGGTTGTGAAAATGTATTTGCCAAAGAGGACATCCGATTATGACATTTTTCTATAATTCACAAGTATTTATTAATACTGATTTCCTTAGTCTGACAGCTATGTGACTGTGTGCAGCTTTATTTAAGGTTGTATCAAAACATACTGTAGCTCCTCTACTTTTAGTACATCTTAATTCCACAATCCTATTCCCATCCCTCATCATCAGAGCAGCCAGGCACACTGTTTCACATCAGCTCGCTCCATACAGACCTCCTTCCACTGATAAATGAGAGGATTAGTGACTGGTACACTTTATTAAAAAGTAATAACAATTTTTGTTGGCATCCTTCACTTGGTAAGGAGTGCCATGAATCACAGGATATTGGCTGTCTGTATCTGATGAATGCATCGTTTACCAGGCGAGGAGTTATTTAGTAGTGGCTATTAATTTAAATCACATTTATCTCCACCCTTCTTGCTCTGGATGGGGGTAAAAACAAGCTCTGCTGAGGAAGGAAAGCTTAGAGCAAGGAATTAGACTATAGGCAGGTTGACAATAAAGGCTCATGACATCTTTTAAGCATAAAATATGAATTGTAAGGAATTTTAATCTTCATCTATTAAGTTGAATAAACGTATTCATTTCAGCTCTGTGCTGAAGTAAAACTGCTAGTTAGCGTTGCATTTGCTAATTGCTAAACCTCAGCCAGAACTGACCAACAACAAGTCTGTGACATTTCGTGACATCACAGACAGAAACTTTGTTTATCTTGGAGTAAATGTTTTTTTTACACATATTGTGCTACTAATTAGTGATATTTATGAAACAATAATATACTCACTAAAGTCTAATAAGCTCAATTATCATATGTACAGTAGCATGTCATGTTTGCAGGCTATTTATATTTGATATCGCTCACACACAAGGCCATGTTGTGAAATCTTGGTGGTCCTCATTTCCTCTTTCCTGTAAAAGGGTTCAAAGGCTATTCAAACATAAAATGCAGGGCTTGTGTAAACACTCAATATTCTTTGTCAGAAATATCATCAATTATTGAATTTAATGAGAACGCTCAAGACTGATTTGGGCCAAATGCTCACAACTCTTGATAAATTACAGTAATATGTCTTTGCTTTGTATTAATTTAGTTTAATTTTGTGTTCATGTGCATTGATCATCTAGCTTTGTGTAAAACCATGTATTCGTGTGTCATCTGTTGATTTAAGTTTAAAGACATTCGAATTGTTCTTTAAACCTACTGCTAGTACTGTCATTTATGAAGTACTTTCAATTAAAAAATCACTGAACAATTGAACTGTAACTTACCCCCACAAAAAAACACTTGTAAATTATTATGAGTAAAACATTAACAGCTCTGTTAATAAGCTAATATTGCCTATTATACATGCTATAATACCGTATTAGATTAATTATGAAGATGTGTGGTGTCTTGATATTGTAAGGTCAGCTTCTAGTGAAAATAACTTCTGGATGACCTTAAGGCTTAAGGGGGACACAGCCGAAATTATCAGGTCCCTCATAAACAGGCCTGGACTCATATTAACCAAAAGTCTGGGTTTAACTTCATTAAACAGGCACGGAGGATTGGAACTGGAAATGTGTGCACCGACAGCTTAAGTTTATACTACGTTTTGTTTGCTTAACCTTTTGGTGGACTCTGAAGGTGCGTCTGGTAATTGAAGCATAACAGAATTAGGTTACAAATGTCTAACAGAGCCTGGTGTGTACAGTAGAAGCCCATACACCACTGAGCTTAGCACATGTTTTCATTTAATTAGTTTTTCTTTTGGGCCTGAATGCCTTGTGTTAATACGAGCAAACAAGTAAGTGTGGAGGATTTTGTGTGCATTAGTTCTACCCAAAAGTATGTGTTTAGTTTATTTGCTGCTTCTTTTATTTGGCTAAATATTAACAAGCAGTATATTCATGAATGTTACATTGGACTGGGTTCATGGATGCCTTCGCCTCAATGTTGTGCAATAAAATGAACAGCTGACTTTTTATGTCTCGTCTTCTGTCATTTATAAATTAAAATTACTCAGACTCTCCTTGAATCTGTTTTTGTCTGTACAGTCTTGGCCTTTGGCCTTTGACCTTTATTTTGATTCCACTCCCCCACCTCTTTTCTCAAACAGAAACCTGTCAAAAATGAGGCTCAAAAACAGTTTTAGTGGTAAAAGCTAAGGTTGGCCACTATACTAGCAGCAAAGTGCTATTGATCCTTTATTTTTTAATCTTTGGTGTTAAAACAGATTAATTTCCTCTGTTGATTTCTTTATTTTATATCTTTCCTCCACATGAGTTGTTATAGTCTAGTCTTTTTTTTTTTTCTTTTTTTCTTTTTTTTTGGGGGGGGGGATCACAAGGCTGCAAACAGAACTATTATGTTTGTTGATGAATTTTGAGAATGCAGCAGAATATTTTGTTCATTGTGTGCTATGTTTTTTTTATATTACTTTCTGCAGAATAAGTCTGATACAGCTGATCAAAGTGAAAAAAAGTTTTGTGAAAACCATTAAGTGTTACCTTGTTTTCACTGTAACGTTGGCAAAAGTTGACTTTGATACTTTAGGAGGGTTTTGTACCACATCAGTGATATGCATCTTTTTCTCACTACACTGTCACTCGGTCTGGATGATTAATGTAAAAGAGTTTGACAGAATTCCAGGTCTCACGTCCCTCCTGGGCGACGAGTGATAATCTTTCCGCTCCAGGCTGCTCTAGAGAGGGAAGGGAGTGTGCATTGGGCCTCCTGTCCCAGGTGAAGAGCCTCAGGGGCCGGGGTGTAGAGCCTGGAGGCCGCCCAGGTGTTCACAGTTATTACTGACTGTCTGTCCCAGCTGGGGAGAGTGCAGCACAAATATCAGCAAATGTGATGTTTGCATTTACTGCCAGGTCGTTCTCTCTGTCTGACAGGTTTGTCTGACTCTTCTCTACCTCTTGCCCTTGTCCTTTCTGACCTTTTACACGCACACAATGATGGATAATTTCTTTGGATAACATTTTTAACGGGACATCTTCATAACTTTTACTACAGTTATCATTGCTGGCATTATTTCTTGTCATATTTTGTGCACCTTTCAAAACGATCATCAAATGTGCATGAGAGCGTTTTTCTGAGGAAAATCATCTAGTAATTGTTGTGAAAATAACACTAAATTCTGATTTACCTGGCTCTAAATTAGCATGGAACATGTTGCTACTGTATCTGTACTGGGAGGCAAGTGCAAGCTTGCAGAAAGGCAGCAAAATTTCTAGGGCGCAAAGCCAACACTAGATGGCTGCAGATAATGCAGAAAAGGAGTTAATGATGCACACATACTGTAGGCAGTGTGAGGCGTGAGAGAGGAGCAGGGATGCGAGAAAAGGGTTTGGATTAAGCAAAGGGAGAAATTAAAAGACTTTCCCAATGAATATACTGTATATTTTACTATATGCATTCCACACATTTTAACATGTAGACATAAAGGTCTAATAAAAAGGCGCTGATTAGTCTATTCGCTCTTAGGAAAAGAGCTTTACAAAATATTTTGTTTCAACTGTTACACTGTAAGGAGTGCAATTTCGTTGACAAGGTCACTATAAATAAATGATGGATAAATAAGTGCTTGGTGTTGGCCGATAGGTAAAAACGGATTAATCCATAGGACAATTTTGAAATATATATTTAATGACAATTTGTAATCTATGTATTATGATAATGTGCTGCACACACAATAGGTGACATATCGCATTGATCCTTGATCATATCCAACCTAAAACATGAGCAAAATCATGGTTAATTCAGCTACCATAACAAATGTCTTTATTGTCTGTTTTCTCACTTAGTTTTGTGTTTTTATATATAAATAATTTTTTTTATTATTATTGTATTTTATCTTACTGTTGTCAAACGTGTTGTCTTTATTTTAGGTGTCCTAATGTACATTGAGAGGTAAGTAAAAGTGGATGTGAACTCATGTCCAGTAAAGCTTATTCATCTTGCTTTAAAGTGAATAAGCTGCCCCTTGTTCGTAAATTTTTGAGTCCAAACAAGTGGAACATAGAGTATAATTTGCTGATACAAACAGATGTTCAGTTTTGTTTTTCATCTACATAAGATAGATAAGACAGAACAAAAACAAAGCCCCAGAGGTGAAAAAGCAAAGCACAGCTGCGAGCAGCAATATTTCAAATGAGAACGTAATGTAATGTTTCTGGGCCAAAATGGCTGGTATACATCTCTTTGTCTATGAAAAGATTAAGCTATTTCACAATCAATAAAGCAGTCAGAATACATTTTTATTGGTGCATTACACCGCAAATGAATTGTAGAGCTTGCTAAAAGCCAATTGGAAGGGTGATGGAATATCCGTGAGCATCTATCTGACAATTGGTTATATTTCCAGAACATGTAGATTAATGGTGTTCACAGCGTGCAACATCTTGGTTATTCATTACACACAGACTAGCCACACACACACACACACACACGCTTCATTTTATACCAATTCAACACCCAAAGAAGGCTGTAGCGAGAGGGATAACAAGAGTCATTGATTCTCTCTAAAAGGTGAGAGCAGGATCCTAATCTCACCAGAGTGGGAAGTCTTGAATGTAGTTTAAATATGTTCTCAGCGTCTCTGAAATATTTATCACTTTCGCGCAATGCAATTGGTGCATTTGCTTGGAGTTTATAGCGTTTTCTTCCACAGCTGCTTGGGGAATAAATGGGAAAGAGGGGGATAGAAAGGATACGTCTTTATCAGGATTGGCTCAGACAGACTTATTAGGGACTGCTATGGTACGTACAGTAGTGGAGACTCTTGTCTGAGGCGCAGATCACACCATGAATATCAGAGGAGAGATTGTTCTTATAAGCTGTGGGGTATAAGTAATGTAATTTATTTCCATAGTTTTGGGACTGGTGTGTTATTAATGCTGTTTGATATCAGAGGGACTTTCTCCATTATTGAGATAAAGAGCTTGGTTAAAGGGAGGTATGTTTCTCTGTAAGAAAAAGGGAAAAAAGGAAGTTGGGAATTCAGCCAGTGAAAGTATTTCAGATAAATATTTGAAATGATTGGCTATCAAAGAGGGCGGCTAAGGCACAGTTGAGTTGGTCGTCGTTCAACCAGAAGGGTTTGATCCCCAGCTCCTGCAGCAACATGTCCAATGTTTCCTTGGGCAAGACACTTAACTCCAAGTTGCTCCCGCTGCTTTGTTGACACAGTATGAAGTTGAATGAATGGGATTAGTTACTTCTGATAGTCACTGTACCTAGCAACCTCCGCCGTGAATGGGTAGGTGTGACCTGCCGTGTAAAAACACCTTGAGTAGTCAGGAGACTAGAAAAGCGCTTTTACAAGCTCAAGTCTATTTGACCAAAACCCCTATGCTCATAGTAAAGCACATCTTCAAAAATCAACAGAATTTGATCCTAATTGTTCTATACTCACTATATATATATATATATATAACTATTGTCCTACACAGTTTTTCAAGCACAGCAGATACTGTTTATGTTATTTCAATCGATGATTCAAACTGGAGTGACAGCAAACAGAAACAAATGCATATTTTTAAAATGAAAATCTTATTAGTTTGCTATTGTAGCGCAAGAACATGGAAAAATACACTTTGAAGTTCCTTTCAATTCACTTCAACATTGCTTGAAATCTGAGAATGAAACTTTGTGTTCATTACTTATATTTAACACTGTATGAATACCAACTTCCTAAAGAACAAAGGACTTTTTGAGTAGATGAAGCTTCACTGTGCACACTGATTGGCTGACACAAACAGTCTTTGAGGGCAGCTTAACAATCTTCATACAATAGCTCTCGGTGAGTTAAATTAGACTCTCCCTAAATGGGAATTTGATTCTTATTTCAGAACTTCAGAGGCATGTTCATTACATTGGCAAACAACATCCAGCAATGACTGATCTGACATCGACAGGCTTTGTTGTTACAAAAATGCAAATACTAACAATGCAGGATGCAGGCAAACAGAGAGGCAACACACATCCTGCCTTTCAGTTCAAATTAAGAAGACGGCAAAGAAAAGGGGTTCCATCGGGACGTGTTATCCTCTTCTCTGAGTTTATCGGGGGGGAAGAAATGAGTGGAGCAGCTGCTTTTAGACACAAATAAATAGAATTATGAAGAGATTGTGATACAATTGTATTTTGGTGATTCATCAACGCATCATTAAGCTTCAAAAACAAAGTTTGGGTGGTTAATTACTGCAGTTCACTCTCTGTCAATTGTTTTGGCAGGATTTAAAGATTCTGCCAGGATTTAAAGATTCCGCCAAACAAACTTTCTTTTCATAGACAAAATTCAGTCTATGAAAAGAAAAGCTATTGTTCTTCAGCTGCTGCATGGATTCTGAGAAAAAGCCCAAACTTTCTGTACCCTGAGGCAAAATGTTCTTTTACTGACATATGTGGTTGTCATTTGACAGTGTTTCAAATTTTCAGTATTTGACAAACGAGAGGCCTTTACCGATGAACTGACTATATTCTGATTATGTAAGATTTAAATAACTATGCTGGAGAGTTATGCTTACCATTGTACTGGAGTTTATTATGTGCAACATACAAAATATAAGGTTATATTGGTTTTAAATTATAAATTATTTTCACTGAAGGTGTGGGGAGGAGGGGGCTACATCTTAAAGTTTTGACTACCAAAAGTTACTTTCATCACTGGAACCCAGACCACTTTGTATTTGTTCCGTATTCAAGCAGACAAAACTCTGCTGGGAAAAATGTATTTATCTCCTGATGTTAGAAGCAGGGCTCCTCTAGGGCTGGCCTGAGGCCTGAGCACCAGTGAACAGGACAAGGAGTCCCCTGTCACACGACTGCCAGCATTTCAGGGGGCAAACAAGACACACAAGAGTGATTATTGGTAGGTTTGACTTCCAGCAACATTGGTAACTTGTTACTATAATGGAGCAATATATGATTGGTTACAATGTATTATGAACATGTTTATTATAGTGACTTTAAAGATCTAATAGTTGATGTTTATGTGCATTGGTGTGAATGGACATGTTATGTTTTAAGCTGCTATGGAGTGTGTTGCTGCCACTATATTGTGTTGTGAATTTGCAATGTTAACATATATGAATCTATAGTGAAAAAAATACATACAGATGAAAACCCTCATAAGGGTGAATATATGGATATTGTCTTCTTCTTTAAACACATTTAACTTTACTTATACATGTTACTTGGCACAAACACCAAAATCAATGAAGTTGTCTTAATTACAGTGTAGGTTAATGTAACAATGAACTAAACACATCTCGTCTTCTTTTTTCTTTTTTTGTCATGTGATTATATTATTAATGGGCCAAATGGCGAGCGCACACAAACCTTTCCTACTTCACACTTGGCTGCCTGGAGAGATAGGGAAAACCGCCTTAATTCATCATCCTGGGACTCCTATAATGCCCTGCGGCATAATAATATAGTATGCATATGACCTATGTTAATTAATGATATATTCTTTAATATTAACATGCTATGGTCAAGGTAAACGAGGATCAGAGTTAATTTAATTAAGTGCATGGCTTCACGTTTCTGTGGTTATGTTTCAGTGGTTTCATCTTATTCCAGGACTCATCAGCCATTATTCCACAGCAACCTCTGTGGGCCGTCATCAGCACTTAGAGAACAAAAAAGAAAAGGTAATTAGCATAAATACATCTAACAGAAGGAGTTTCTGGAATCCTCTTGCCCGATGAAACCATTATTATAATGGAGTTTTATTCATAATTAACATCACCTATACTATAAACACAGTGCACCGGAATTTGATGAAATCAACTCATCTCTTTAATCAGGTGTACTGACATTTGACATTTTGATGGAGGCCAAAATTAAACTTAGAATTGGTATTTATTCATTTTTTATCCAGAATTTTGAAACGTTGTGTTTTCTTGATGTGAAATAATGTGCTGATATGATCCATTGTCCTGTTTTGCATTCACTCACTTAACACTTTAACTCCCTTGTTTAGTGTGACAGAAAAATAAAACAAAAAAACCCCTCTATGCATGCAAAGAGAAGCCTGGCAAATGGTTGTTTTTTTTAAATATGAAAATGATTTCCCTTTTTTTTTTTCCCCCTGTGACAGAATTGTTATGGATTTACAACTGTCTTTAGGTTACTGAACTTGTTTTCTGAAGTTCACTGATCTTACCCAGAATGTAAAACATGCTGCTGTTGGCTATTCAACCAAAGTTTATTTAACTAATGCACATTAACTCACATTTAAAAAAAAAATGGGGGACTGTTTTTATGTATATAAGGAGCCCAAGACAATGGACGATAACGATTTATTCTGTTATATTAGTTTTAAGTTGAGAATGATTTACAGTCTAAATAGGAACCAACCAATAAGTTTTTTATGTTTTTTCATGTCTTTTCGTCCTGAGGCATTTCCTCCAGCCAACAAGGTTCTTGGTTGACATCAATGTAGACTCAGTCTCTAACTTCTGTTGTAACTTGATTTTACACTTCACTTCATCACAAACAGATCTTGCAAACTGTGTGACATAGTTTTTTTCGTTACCGTATACGTGAAGAATTCTTCTGACACAAATGACCTGCTTTCCTCTAACATATTTTCAAATTTGGATTCGAAACATGACGGCTTTACTACAGCGAGAATCCAGACACACCAAGCTTCTGTTTCTCTTTTTCACTTCTTCCTGCTGTGATGGTTGAGACCAGCTAATACCTATTAGTCATGAGAGGTTACATGAATGATCCTTTAAGCCAGGTGAGGAGGGAGAAGGACAACGGCGATATTCCGACACAGGTTTTAGTTTCCAGACCGTCTCATGTTTTCTCTACGTCATGTTAACACTGCTATCAGATACGTCAGGCAAAGTAGACATATTCATTACAAACAACTAGTACAGCTTCTAACACCCCTTGCTAAGATACAGGCCTGGGTAATGGAGCAGGGAGAGGCCGAGGATGTCTTGTTGTCGTCTAAGCACTGTCATTATAACATTTAAAGGACAAAATAGGATTGCATGACTTGGTTGGGCATGGTTACAGTGTCTGCCGCCTAACATAGAATACATGGAGGAGACTCATAATTCAAGCAAAGCTATCAAGTTGCACACTGTGTTGGAGGCCGCAGGACCTGTGACAGTCTTAGAAGCTCTTAATTTATCTTCAAAAATATCTACGCAAACTTGACCATGCTACGATTACCATTTCCATTATAGCACGTTTGTTTTTCTCCACACCCATCTTTGCCTATCAGTCAGATGGGAACCAGGGCCAAAGCTAGCATGTGAGGACAATGAAATAATAAACTGTCAACAACAAGGTTTTTTAATTTAAATTTCACTTTGTCCTTTAAAACTTAAATAACACTATAACTCAAACATATATGAAAAATACTAAAATATAGGCTCGGCTAGGGAGCCCCATTTCAAATGATAGAGAGCCGATACATATTTACAATATTACAACATTTTTGTATCTACAGTATAGAAACACACACTATAGGAAAACAATAATGGATTCATTGTCCATTCTTATGTTTTAAGCTGTTGGCTGGCTGTATGTATGTATTTCACTGCTGACTGCAAAATAAATTGCCCTCTCACAGAGATAATAAAGACAACCTTGAACATTGAAATTAGTTAATAACACTATAATAGTAAAACTGATTCAAACTAGAATTACAGGTAATTCAAGTCTTTCAAATAGTGTTGAACACACTTGACAGAAGGACTGAAACATTTTTCTAATAAATTGATGATGCGTAACAAGAGTAGTGAGCAGGATTTTTTTTCCTTTTCAAATGACAGATTTTGGTCTTAGGCATCGACTTCATGAGATAGTTGGATGTGCAAACAATGTCTTAAATTACATATTGCAGACGCACAAAACTGAAGACAATATGAAAAAAAAAAAACTTGGATTCGGAAGATTGAAAAAATCTCCTAAATGTGACCCTCAATAAGATACAGCAAAAAATGAAAGGTATTCCCCTTGAAAGTGAGCGTGAGGTACTTGACCACGAATTGATATCACGGTTAGCATTACCCCCTTTAAGGGTCCAGTTGTTGGAGGAGTTGTGGAGAACAGAATGCAAATGACAGACATCGAGTGTCATTACCTCGTACTCAAATGAACATCTGAAACAACTTCATTACTCTGGAATCAATGTATTGGCAAAAAAACAACCCTGCTGCTGTGATCTGCCGTGTTTTGCAATAACGCTCTTGTTGTATTTATTACATTTCCATCCGAACGCCTTACAAAGAGAATCAAGGCTCTACGTTAAAACAATTACTCATGCTCATTGGAAGGGATGATATAGCAGCATATTTTCCCTCTCCCGTCGCCTCCTCAGTGAAAAACTGCATTTGTGTATATCTATGCATGGTTGGTCAGCCATATAGATGCTCATCTGTGTCTTTCATCAACTTGACAGCTTTTTTCTCCTCAGAAAGATAACATTTATTATAAGCGTAAGCAATACATATTGGCCCGGAGTAAGTTTGTGGCACATTGCTCGCACCTCATAATCACGGCTGTCTGCGGTTAAGTATCCCCCATGATCTATTGACTCCATTTTTATTCACCGCGTTTCTACCCTGGTAGGTAGAGGGAGTCAGTTAAGCACAGAATGCAGAGTAGCCATAATTCATAAAATAGTGGCGAGTTAAATAATAAGAGATGTCAACATCGCCAACGTCTCAGTGATTAATCAGATTTAGCTGTTGGCTGACAAATGAATGTATTCAAACATCGCTAACTCCAAGCATGTAACAAAACAAGGTAGGAAAGCAATAATAAAAAAATTAAATAAACGTTATGATTATTAATTTTAAGATCAACAAAAATGTAACGTAGGCCTATGATTCTTTAATATTGATTTTTAGCATATAACATATTATGAAGCTGTTTATTTCAACGTTATGACATAACTTCAAATTACCTGTTTTTTTTTTTCCAGAATCCTTAGACTTTAACCATTATCACAATTATTACAGTTTTTTTCACCCTTTGCTTACAGAATATGCAAATCATGCCTTTAAGTGTTAAACCCACAACAACGAACCCAAACAAAAAGGGAAAATAACTGTGGAACTTGCCAGGGAATTAATGTTTTATTAATTATGTTTAAGACAATATATAATCAGGCTAATTTTACTCCTTTTCATGAGATAAATACATGGGAATGATATCTCACGAGAGACGCCACCACGTTCTTTAATTTATCATGAAATTAGCTTTTCTGCGCTAACTGCTGCTGAGCCGTGGGACTTCCCATTGTGCTGTGCTCTGCACTCATATTTTAATCACTCTATGGGAAAAGCTCTCTCTTGCCCCCAGCATTATGCTAATATTTATTTGGGTTTGTATTACCCCTGTGTTTACAGCAAATACACCGGGGTCAAATGAGAGTCAGTATTGCTAATGTGATCGGGTTTCATGTGATTTTTCTTCCTCTTTTCTGTTTATTTTCAGTTATCTGTATCCTTAAATAAGAGTGTGGATCCTGTTCATGCAAGGATGTTTATGCAAAGTCCAGGTTGAGATCACTACTTGAAGACAAGCGTTTGCAGGATTACAAGAGAGTGGTAGAGCACAGAATTATATAAAGTATAAAGCGTAAACTTCAATGTGCATGTTTTCATTTGTCACAAGGATATTTACGTTGTTTTGCTCTTTGTTAATTATCTTTCATCGTGTTTGGCTTTCATTGAAGTCATTTACAGGTTTCTGACACACGGTGTTCAGTCTTGATTGACAGCAAAAACAACACTGTTAAAATCCTTGTGTGCTAGAGTTTTTTGTTAAACAAAAAATAATCCGAGAGTATATAGAAGGGAGAGTTGCCAAGCCAGCGTGCCATATGGCTTGTGCTACTACATCTCACAAGTGCCCCTCGTGGTCCCAGCCTAGCGGCTTTCGATTACCGAGCTGTGGCAGCTTCTTTCCCAAGCTGCCACTACTTCTGACAGATTATAATAAAGATGACTCTTTCACAGTGTGAAATGCTCTCTCATGGCCAGAAAACCACACACACACACACACACACGCACACACACAGCCTCACAACACACACTCTACTCTCCTCATGCAAAATACACACAGACATCACAGCGTGTTAACAGTAGGCTGAGGCTGAGCCGGGCTGTGTGCTGACTGACTGGATGAAATGTGAGGATTAATGGATATTTATATTTCATTATGTTTTTATACAGTCCGCAGAATAATGTATCACTCTCTGGGAGATACTGAAACATATGTCAGCCCCTATTCACTTACCAATTTGATTCAATTAGACTTTAAACGTGCTGATCAAATTTTGTTAACATCTAATATTTCCCCAAAAAGACTCACAAATGCAATTCAACAGACCTAGATAGAGGGCCACATACAGGGTTATAATCCAGTTTGAGGTATCACTTTGGTTGAGTTGAGTGACAGCAAGAAAGTGATCACTGGAGGGTTATGCAATGTGAAGGACATTTAAACAGTTTGCTAGTTTTTTTAACTAAGTTAGATGAAGAGCTGAAGCTTGTTTATTTATAATATATTCCTCTCTGCTTACATCATTTTCTATATTCTTTACAATTTATTTGGATTTCAGAATTTAAAGTTAGACCACCCACATTTCTCAAAGACAAATCAACATTTCATACTGATTTGTATGTTTTAAAAAAAAAAGAAATGTTGGTATTTTAAGGTGTGTTTGTTGAAGAAAACCATCATCAGTCTTCTGTTGTGATATAATTAACTTTAAGTTAAAGCTCTTATTATCTTAGCTTCAGTGAATATCATGTTTACACACAAAACTGCATGCAGATCTGGAAAGGAATCGCTCACAAATTTATTCATGTCCCACTTGTTAGATATTTACATTTACACAAAGTCGTACCACTTTGTCAATGCCAAAGTTAATCTTTTACTTTATGGATAGTGTGTAATATTCATCAGAAGCGCCTGGATATCCTCTATCAGTTATTCCATGTGAGCATGCAAAAAGTGGGGGTGTGATTTTAGATGCAGATCTCAGCTTCCAGAAACATATATCGAAAGTTAGATGCTTCCTGACACGTTCAGACTCTGAAAAGTTGCATCATGCATTTATTTAAAGTCTAGATTATTCTAATGCCCTTTTTGCTGGCAGGTTTTAGATAAACTCCATCTCATTCAGAATGCTGCAGCCAGAATACTGACAAAAAACAAAAGGCTTAAACATGTCACTCCTGTTTTAACCTGTTTTCACTGGCTTCAGATAAAGCAAAGAATGGATTTTAAAATACTTTAACTGTCTTCTGATCCATGAATGGCCGAACCCCGTCCTACATTACCAACGTGCACACTTAATACACACCGGACAGAACCCTGAGATGATCAAATAAAGGTCTGTACTGTACTAAAAACTAAATCTGCCTATGGTGCATACATGATCCTAGGTCTAATATGACTGCTTGTTCTTTTAAGAACAAGCTAAAAACCTTTTCTCACAAGATTTATTTAGATTTTTGATTATTTCCGAATATTTAACGTTTTTATCTTAAACCTTTTATTTTACCTGTAATACCTTCTTTTGTCAAACGCTCTTACATGAGGTTATTGTTGTGTATCATCTTTTCCTGTTACTTTTCTGTTTAAAGCACTTGTCGTATGAACTGGGCTATAAAATAAATAAAGTTGACTTGACTTGAGTTGTGTTTTCTGTTATCAACCACCTTTAAGCAACAATAGCCTCCAAACCATTTAATTTTATTTAACAACAAAAACAGTGCTCTGTAAGGTGCTGAGCACCCTGCCACCTCTGCAGCCAAATGGCTCACCTCAGTGAAAGAGCATCACAACAGTCAGGACAATACACTTCAAAGGCAATGACTATGGCTATTCAACAGCTTTGGTCCGTTTATGTGTGTGTGTGTATATGTGTGTGTGCGCGCGTGCGTGCATGCTCTGCAGGTTTTGTTCAACCCGTCACACTACACTTGGCTCTTGGTGTCGCCAGTAATCAATACAGGCCTGAAATCACCTACTGTTACCCGCCTCCCATACTGCCTGTTTTGTTCCTGACTTAATAATGAATTAGATCTCTCTTCAAATGCAGTGGTGACACACGCTCAAAAACACACACACACACACACGCACACGTACACTGATCTAAATAAAAACTGCTATGACTGTAGGGGGCAATAAAAACATCTATCTGCAAACATACACTTAGTTCCTATATGAACAAATAAAGAAGTTCTTTTGTAGGGCTAAATGTTATGATGACACTGACATTCACACAAGCATATACGTGCACACACACACACACACACACAAAGCTCAGCCGGCCAACATCAAGGGTAACATTTCTATTGCATTTGCTAATCACTGATCAATAATTCAGAAGCGCCTCTCATCTTGAAGGGTCCCTGGCTTCCTGAAACATATGGCAGCTGCGCGTGTGTTTGCTTGCATGTGTCTATGTGCACACCCTTGTCTGACATCTTTTATCTGCAGTTCAGGTTACCAGCTCCTTATCACAGAGGACTGTCTGCTGCAACGGTCAAACAGCAAAAAGGAAACAACTTAGCTGAAGTTGTTTCTCAGAATGAGACTTTTGTCCCTCCCCCAACCATGTCACATCTAACGACGCAGCGTCTGATGCCAGTTATAACAGCCGGCCCAGTAATTTAGTGTGTAAGTCGACACGATGGTTATCTGTGTACAGGGCACCTTTCATTTCCTCAAAGCCAGGCTTTGACTCAATTCATGCCGTCTTTATCTTACTGGCTGGGTCTTTTGGTAATTTGTCCAGCATGGGTTGACTTACTAAAGGTCTCCTGATCCCCACTAACCACCCACCCCCATCCTTCATGTCTTTATCTGACAGAAACTCTGATTAAATGGCTTTATTATTTTACATCATTGAGAAATGTTTCTTAAAGTAATGATAAGCGCATGAGTAGTTTAAAAACAGTTTAATGGTTTCGCTTTTAAAACTTTGTATGCGTTTGACTTATCTTTTTGTAGCACAATGTCAATATGACAAACCAAAAGAATAAAACTGGACCTTTAACAGTTCTTCATTTGCAGACTCTTCTTTTATCTGTCGTTTCTTTTGCTTGTGCATTCATTACTTCATCTTTTATCATGTTCTCTGTTTTGCCTGGGTCTCTCATATCAGAGTGGAGCTTCATGTTGACAAAGCATTAACTTCTTTAATTTCACTTTTCACTTCCCTTGTACCCTGTTCATTAAAAATAAGACATAACTGCTCTCCTAATAGATTTAGTAAGATATTCAAGTGCAGACTTTCTTCCTGTTCCCAATTTGACCAACTCTGCATCCATTTCACAATGATTATAGGAACACAATACATGTAGATTCCTCAAAAGCCCAACACGTGCCATCAAAAGCTTAGACACTGGCAATGTGTATGCTTATTTATACTGTAACACTTGTGTTAGGCAGTTTTGGCGAACACTGATTTTTGTTGTGTCGTATGCATGTGCTCGCATTTTGAAGGATGGCTCTTCCCAGGCTTGCCTAAATCATGCTGTGCGCATGATAAATACACTGAGATGATCTTGGTAGTTTATAGGAGGTCCAACCATGACCCTGCAGCCCTCCTATGGTACTACAGTACTGGGCTTTGTCCTGGAACAAACAACAAGAACAATGGGGGTTCAAAACTGAGAGGGCCATCTTGATGAGAAGTGGCTTAAGGGATTCCTCTATAGAACAACAACAACAAAAAAACCATAGGAAATACTTGTAAAAATCATGTACAATAGTGACAAAGATTTGATTTGTGCATCAAAGAGTCAGGTTTCATTTTCCAAATAAAGTCTGTGTGTAAAGGGGGGGGGGGGGTACTACTAAGCGTATACTGAGATAAATAACAGATAATCTCTGAGATATCTTTGTAACAAGTGATCAGTCACAAATATTAAGTGTTGATAAACATATCATGGGATAATCACTATCATCCTCATGATCACCTTGGATCGCTGGTTAAATCAACCCACAGGGGAGGAAGAGAGGGAGGAAAAAAAGAAATACAGAGAGAGAGAGAGAGAGAGAGAGAGAGAGAGAGACATATGGGTTATGAAACGGAATCTTATCCCTTATTTATTTATTTCCCTCCCTCTCTTCTAGTGCTAATTCTAATGAAGAGGCCTCAAATGACTTAATTTAGAGTGAAGTTAATTGGGTTTGGTCTTACACGGCTGCACTTCCTGCCTGAATACTTCCCTATGTTTACCCCCCTCCCTAAAAGGCATAGGGTTGGATCCAGAAAATGAAAGAAAGCAGAGATTGAGAAGAAGATAACAAATAACACAACGACATAGTGAGTGATATGAGAAAATTAAAGTGAACAAGAGAGAGAGAGAGAGGGAGAGAGAGAGGAAGTGACAAACACAGAGAAATAGAGATGAGTAAAGGGCTGGGGTCCCTCATAACAGTTGCGTCCCCTCCCGTTAGCCCACGACTGTAATTAGATCTGGCAGCCACCCCATAATGATAAATGCTGGGATGATGAATGGAAATGCAAATGTGTGTGAAGTAGCCCCAGCCATCAAAGAGGGAATATCATTAACACTTTCCTCTTGTCAAATCCATCATTGTCAAGCGTGGCTCTTTGTGTCCCCCACGTCCCACCAGCAACACGAGGGCAGCTGAGGAGTTAAGGAGAACGCAGTGGTGAAGGCAGGGATGCAAATGTTAATATGCTTAGTATGGGTTGTGTGCTTAGGTGCATGCCCACAACTGATCACACTGAACATACTTATCAAAGAGTTCCTAAAAATGCTGAAAGGTGTGCGGTCGAGTCTTGTTCTCAGTAAGTGCCAACATCAGCGCATATCAAGGTATTTAAAGATGGATCAAAATGCCAGTCCAACTGACCAGTTAACAGTTTTTCTAAACTCTTTTTACAATAAGAAAAGTTCGTCCTTAGACATAAAAAAAAGTTAGAGATAGTCCAGCAACATCCTCTTACATTTTTCAAAAATACGGGGTTGCTTGTCATAAAGTCAGAATGTGTGAAATGTCCCTAACATATGCTTAACATTGCATAACTGTCATGGTTTGATATTTTGGCACCAAAACTACTCGGCTATATTGTGTTACTAATGCAACATACTTCACCTTCAAAGAAATAAATAATGAACAAACAGCAGCTGTTTCACTTCCTGTCTCTATCTCTCCTTTTCTAATCCTGTCTCCCTCTCTCCCTCTCTCCCTCTCTCTCTCTTACTATCTCTCTCTCTCTCTCTCTCTCTCTCTCTCTCTCTCTCTGTCCTCCACACACCTGCTACATCACCTAAGCATCTTGTTCTCTGCTCTTGCCAAGTTCCGACACCCTGCCAAAAAGGAGACAACAACTCTGCATTGGGGGCAGAGAGGCCTTCACTTACATTAGACCAGATTCGATTACAGTGGACGTGCATTTTTGTGTCCAAACATTGTGCGTCTAAAAGCCCCTGTCTGCTAACCATTTGTGTTTATGTGCTCACATGTGTTCTTGCTGCCCTTTCAGTGTCCTCGTTTCTAACCTGCTGTCTTTATGTTTGTCTGCCTATACATGCGTCCATCAGTCAGAGGGCAGGTTTTTCAATGACGCCTGTTTGCCTCCATTTTTTATTTATTTATTTTTATCTTAATGTAATACCTGAATTGCCCTCTGAGTCACAAACAATCTCCAATAACCTACCCAAGGACGAGTGGGTGAGTTATACAGCACATGATACATTCTTGCACCTTTATTGACACAATCAAACCATAAACAACAACTAAAAATATGCATAAGCCGTTGAGTCAAATGTACCTGTCACTGAGTTTTGTTTAAATGTATTATGGATCCTATAAGCACTCTTACAGGACTCTTACAGGAACATATGATTGCAAACTAGAACACTGGTTTGGAAATACCAATTAGATACCAGCATAATGGGAATTGTTGTTGCTTTAGGTTGATGAACTTAAATTAAATTTAATCCGATTTTTTTTTTTTTTTATAAAATTTGGCCCGACGAACTTAAAAGGTTTCATCAAGGTGAATAGAGCAGGCTAAAACATTAAAGAAGCTGGCCTCACTTTTGTTACAGTTGTGTCTACATGCATTCACCTCTAAACACCTAGACAAATGTTTAATTGCAACAAGGAGGTGGTGGGGGGTAGAGATGTAAATCAGCGAAGCAAGTGGTGGTGTCTTTTACAGGTTTGTATGAGCCAGGGCAGCTTTGTCTGACACCTTGCACTGAATAATTGATTGAAGGGGGGAGAAGGAGAGAGGAGGACACTGTGACATTAGTGTCGTTGTGGCTGCTTCTCAGCCTAGCTTATAGCTAAACTGAGATGGCATGTATACATGTGTATGTGTATTTATGTGTATGAAAGATAGAGAAAATGACTTATGAATTGGTCTATCTTGCAACTCAGAAAAAAGTACATTTGTCTATTTCTAAGAAGAAGAAAAAAACACATCATCATCGTCTGCATATCAAGAGTTTGCAGATGTTTTAAATTGCCAAACTTTCCAAAAGTTGTATGTATGTTAACCACACCAATGTTAGTAAAGATGTAAACAAGTATACCAATATATTAAACAACAGTGTGAGGCCACTTTAAGATGCTGTGGAAATGTGTCTCCCTGTGCTATCGTCTTCCTTTTCTGACCCAGACACTGATCTCATCTGTAGTAATAAGGGGGGGCCTCTCTGTCCTAATCAAATCACTCATTAACTATTTAGTGGATCAAAAGTTCAGTGAACCATTGCTACTTGCATCAAGCATCTATGGCAGCTAAACCAACTTGATAAAACATAAAAAAAATACACACTTTCACGCAAACACAAGCTGAAGAAAGCAAATGCATGTACACTCCAGACACAGATGTGTTTGTGCAGTGTGCCACATCAGACACAGAAACTTTGATGGCGCTAAATTAGACATCAAGGGTGGGGGTGGTAGGCTGGTGTGCAGCTTATAAATTATTTGGTTTTCGGTCGACTCTGCTTACCCCCGTCTGTTGGCGTCTACGAGGTCATCTGGGCAACTAACAGGAGACCAGATCAACGTTACTCAACCCAAAACTATACAACAAGGTACAATTTTTTGATGGCTATATATAGTTCTTTTAATCATAATGGACAACAGTGACAAAATTAAAGGGGCAAGAGTTGCTTATTCAGTCATTATTTTACTATTTCCTCTTATTGTAAATCGTACATTTTTACTATTAAACCTAATCTTTAAAGTTCTTTATTAGTGGTGTTATTTGCTCCAAATCAAAAATGTTCTACATGAGCTGTCAAGAATGTTTCAAATGTCAATATCCGAAAACGGATACTGTTTGTTGACACATGCAGCCATGTCCTTTGCTCTGTTAGAGGGTAAGGTATTTTCTCTGGACACTGCACTGTATGTATCTCTCTGTCAAGTATAATTTGAACTGAACTGACA